>NC_056725.1:664163849-664443849 GCF_019279795.1 Protopterus annectens
AGGGGATGATCTATCAAGAATTTAATGGAAATGAGTGACTGTCCAACTGTGAACACTACAACCAAAAAATGGGGATCTATAAATGTGGTTATTGCTCCCAGTGCAAATTTATATTGGAGAAAGTAACAATTACAGTGAGCAATTGTTTTGTTAAGACACGTTTTTATTGTACTTGTAATTTTTTGGGGCTGATTTATGTGTCCCAATGTCAACAATGTAGTTGTTTTTATGTAGGCAAAATGCAAAGGAAATTTAAAGATTGGATTTATGAACATTTGTATGATGTGAAAAGAAAAAAATATGAATAACTTTTTGTACAAACATATTTCAAATTACCCCACACATAGCTTTTTTTTTTTTGGATTGCATAGTGTTAACTCATTATATTTGAGTGACACCTCCAGGTGCATCTGCAGTTACCTCCTACTGTGCCTCTAGGCATCAAATATTGCTTGTTCATATTTGCATTAACAATTCCAAAACCATGTTATGTACAAGTTATCAGAATATTTTATCTTGAAGCATGCATGATGGTAAACACAACTGTATTGATATCTGACCTATGTCAATGAGTATTTGTTAGAAGTGTAAGGTGATAACTTAATTTTTAAAGGCCACGCCCACTAGGAGTTAAAGGTACACACTCAAAAGAGCCGTACTGGAGTGAATGAGTTAAAAGATTCTTGGGGTGGCCCATGGACACAGCTGATTGAATTTAGAGAGCTGGTGTAGCAAATTATACTAAATGCTTGTGTTTTCCCTGGAATTAACACACGTTTATTGATTACGTTTATATGTGGTATGAGATTTGATGCTATGAACTTAATAACTCATGATAAAATATTTTTTGCAGTTAGATAAGGTTATTTGTTATTATTTGATTTTTAGCTTTTTAACACTGAGGATGACTGTTTAATAAATTAACTGCTGCTATTGGTTCTTTTTAACCATGTGATTTTTGTGAGGGCTCTTTAAATTTGGTAAGAGATACAGTTTTAATGATTCTGAAGAAGTCAATTTGTTATATACTGATGAAAGTACTTAATCCTTTGGAACTTACAAATAAATCTGTTTTTAACAGCTGTGGGTGGTCACTGATCCTTTTCCAGACTTAGATTTTGCAGTTCCTATGTTTTTATTGTTGGTTCCTGGTTCCAAAGAAAGAAAATGCTTGAAGACCAGTTCTGGATCTTTTCTGAAAACCTGTTTTGTGTTAGTGTCCAAAGTAAAAATTATGTTATTACACAACTTGTTAACTCTTCTTTCTCTTTCAAGTTTCCTGGTAACACAACAAATCTTTTAAAATGCTTATTTTTTTTCAAATTCCTATTCATCCAGACTTTAGACTCTGAGTTATCTGCCTTACCCTTTGGATTATGCTCTGCACCAAAATTTTTTAAGGTCTCTACCTCCAGCTATAGCTCATTGCATGATCCACATTTTTCCATATTAAGATGACTTGCTCATCTTTGCAAAGTCTTTTTCAAAGTGTCTGGAATCTCTTTCTCTATCTCTCTCAGTCTTGGGTGAAAGATCTTTTACACCAGCTGGGATTCCAAGAGAAAATTCACAAGTCTTTCTTGACCCTTCACACAGGATTGTGTTCCTGGGATGTCAGACAAACACCTCCATTCAAAAATATTTTCTTCCACAGGTTTTCCACTCAGACATTTGTCACTGTGAGGGAATATCTCTGGATTTTGCGTCTCATGGTATCATTTTTTCATGATACCACTGGAAACATGTGAAAGATACAGTGGTATCTGAAGTCTCTTTCTTCCCATCACCACACCCTTTAGCTTTTCAAATCCCAGTGCTGGGTTTTGTAACAAGAGAAATCATTTAGTGGAGTCAACTGATATCATTAAATCCAGGTCTACCCTTCTTCCACCCTTCTGCAAAGCAGTCAGCCATTACAGACACATCGGACATTGCTCTGAGAGCAGTTTCAGGAGGGATAAGAGTGGAGGGTGTGTGGGACATCAAGGACAGATGCATGCATATAAATATCAAGGAGATGCTTGCCCTGATCAAGGCACTCAACTCTCAAAATCGTCTTTGGTCCCCAGGTCCTCTTCAAGTTGTTATATGACAATACCACAGTCATGTGATACATCAGTGAGCAAGGGAAAACCAGGTTGTATCCCCTTTGCAGACTATCCATGTTAGCTTAGGATATAGCTTCACAGCACAATCTCACTCTACAGGCATCTGCATTTTGTTAGAGCAAAACTGGGTGGCAGACAAGCTGAGCAGGACCACAGCAGACCCTCACAACTGGAAACTAGATCAGGGGGTCTTCAAAGATTTGATGCAGCTGTGGGCCATTCCTCAAGTAGACCTCTTTGCCTCCTCTCTGAACAAGCAACTGGCAAAATTTTGTTCCAGGACTCCATGCAAGAAGGCCTTTAAGACAGATATCTTTTCCTTTGTTTGGACAGGAATGTTTCTGTTTGCTTTTCCAACACTTCCACTAATATCCATGGTACTACTGAAGATTGAAAAGGAATTCTGCCAAGATCATTGTGGTGACTTTCTTCTGACCCAGGCAACCATGGTTCCCCCTTCTTTTGGAAATCACTAGGGGCAATTTCCACAATCTTTCTCTCAGACTGGATCTACTCACATAAAAACGGGAATGTTTGATACACCCTGACATCAATCAGCTTCAACTGACTGCCAAAATTAATTCCTTTTAGGCACCTGTTTACTGAGGTCATACATCAGGTACTAGTAGAGGAAAGAAAGCCTGTGACCAGAAAATCATATGTTAGCAAATGGAAGAGGTTTTCTAGTTGTTGCCAGCAACATATCCAGTACCCATTCAGGACTAGTTGTTCTCTGTTTTTACAATATTTGTGTGATATACTATCCTATGACCTCTCTTATTCCTCTATCAGGGTTCATTTATGTCTTTGGTTTTCTCAGTACTGTATGGCTCATAGAAATATTCCCCAACTTCCTTATCAGTTTCAGAAGTTGCAAATTTTACTAACATGCAAAACATAACAGCAATGAAAAACACCATTTTGGTTTGTGCAACACAGTGCTAACTGAACTTACTCTTACATGACTTACAACTGCTTTCTCATAATGTAATAAAACAAGTCATGTCATACACCAAGAGTATTAACACAAAATAACAAATGCTACAACACTTAAATGTCATCCCCATGTTTAATGCTACCAAATTGCTCAATAGTTGTTATACTTACCTTTGATGCCAGAAAGATCAGAAGGTTATAGATTCTATCTCTACACTAGATGCTTGTATGCTTATTGAGAAACTTACAGAACAGCTTAGCAGAAAGGAGTTGTGGGTTCTGGATGCCTGAGGTGCAGTCCTTTTGATATGACATTAAACACAGCCATATTTGTCTGAGTTGATGGCACTTGACTTGCATGTTGTGGGTTCCATAGTACTTAGCTGAATTGTAGGGAATCCAACTTGTAACAATCTATGTCCTTGAACCTCATGCAAACCTTAGATGTTCAACCAAAAGTTACTTTTAGAAGGGCAGATAATACTAAGACCATAATAAAGAATACATCAGATATTTATATCACTCACAATGTAAAAATGTTCAAATGTGGGATGCGGAAACAATGTAGGTATATTTATGACTCAACAAATGCCTCCGTTAAAAACTATCAGATGACAATCCTTTGCTCTGGCAGATACAACTGCAACACCAGAGCAGTAGTATGCCTCATGCGATCTCTATCCTGTGATTATGTTGGAAAAAATGAGTGTTCCCTTAAAGAAAGTATTTATGAACATGTTGCAGATCTTAAGAAGTGGAATGTTAACAGTGCTTTATTAAAACATTCTCTTATTTTCTTAGTGTACAAGATGTCTGTGTTTTTTGTTATTAGCAAAATGAGTATCACTGAAAGGGAAGGTTACTGGAAATGCAGATAAGAACTGTTTGGGGCAACTCAGACCTAATGCCACAAAGTTTCCAGGAATCAGTCACAGTATCGCTATCATTTAAGCATCCAAGGGGAGAAAGCACATTGAAACAGAGATAGTGATGCAATCATCCGCTAACAAGAAGCCAGACAAAGATTTGAACACATTAGTTTTTAACATTTCTAAACATGTTCTATCTCAAGACGAGTTAACAGTACTGAACAGAGGAATTTAATTTATACCTGCACGATAATGCGGACATTTCAAAAAGCAGTTTCAGAGTTTATGTACTTTGTGAGAACTCTTACCCCAGGATTTAATAAAATCCATGTAGCACCATGTAGAGCCTACATGGAATGTCACCATGTCCATGTATATGGTTCCCCCTTGGCAGCATGCCATGCATATTAATGCTGGGCCATTGCTGAGAGAAAGCTGAGGAACATGGTTATTGAATCAGTGTAGGTATAGGTGTAGTGCTATCTGTGTCCACAGATGAGTAAGAGACTCCCTGGATTGTCCATTTGTTTTATTTTTATGTAATTTAAAAAAAAAAAAAAAGCATGCTTGCACGGTGCGGCACAGAATGGAGTGCAGCAATGCTAAGCAGCACCCACTGATAGGATAGCAGACAGCTGCCAGACATCTAAATATAGTAACCGGATGTGTTTAATTATTTATTTAAATGTGTGTTTAAGCGTATGTGAGCATGTTTGAGTGGCATGCAGTGCTCGGCACTGCTTATAATTAGCTCAGTGGTATATGTAAAGGTACACTGGATGTCTTAATATCCATGTAGCTTAATGGATAGAGTTACAGCTCCATGTGCAGTAGGTCCAAAGTTTAAATACATGGAAGGGAAACTATGTATTCCCTTTTGATGGACATATGTAGACTATTTTAAAATATGGCCCCACTGTGCTATGCTAAGCTCTGCTCAATTGTACTTAGACCTGCTAAACATTGCATAAATATAGTAATGGCTGCCAATGTTTATGCACTGCTTGGATCTGCTTGGCTGGTTTGCACACTGCTAAGCTCTGCTAAGACTTTGGTTTTGTGAGTTTTTGCACTTCACAGCTCATCTTGGCTGGTTTGAGCGGTGCTAAGTGACACTCCACTTTTTTTGAATGTTGCCCAGTGATGTGTAAATGTGGGAAAACAGCCTATATTAAGCCTAATAGACAGGAATACAGCAGAATCCATTGGAGTTTTTTCTCTGACAGTTACTATGGCTGGTGTTGTTGAAGGTGCGAGCTTTCAGGCGCAGTTTTGGAATGTTCTGGAGTCCAGGGTCATGGTTGGGCTCCTTGTAAAAAAATACGATGACCAGCTGCTGCAGGGAGGTTTCTAGGGCTCAGATTCTAAGGCAGAAGCCTGGCATCGGCTGGCCAGAGAACTCACCAGTGTTACTGGTATCCACCACACAGGCGAGCAGTGTCATCACCATCATGATGACCTGAAATGATGAAAGAGGAGCCTCTTGGACACCTAGGTCCAAGAGGTTTGGTAAGGGAATGCCCCACAAGTATGTAAGTAATTTTACCTCTGTTTTACCAATATTTAATCTAAATGTCTGCAAAACTGTATGCACAATGGTGTGCTTCTCTCCCAACAGCTGCAACTGAATGAGATCACAATGTTGAGTCGCACAATGGGTGCCTGGCCAGGTTGTGCCATGTGTGTGGTTAGTATAGCTATATTATGCTAACTGTAGTGAAATAAGCAAGAAAGTGTAAAGTATTAAATGCAATAAAGTATATACAGTAAAGTTTGTAGTGCAATGAATGTGGAATTAGAGCTGTATTGCAAGACATGAATAATGCTTACTGTAGTCTAATAAAAACATGAAACAATACCAATAACTGCATTAAAGTATATACAAGAACGCCTGTAGTACAATATATGTGTAATTAGAGCTGTAGTGCAACACATGAATAATTCCAACTGTTGTGCAATAAAGCCATGAAACAATACCAATAACTGCATTAAAGCATATACAATAAAGTCTGCAGTGCAATAACTGTGAAATTTGAGCTGTAGTGCAAGAAATGAATAATGCCACCTGCTGTGCAATAAAAACTGAAACAATACCAATAACAGCAAGGTAAATAGTATATATCAGGATTGTCTTGTCATAACCACTACAGTAAAGCTGTATCCATTGAGGCTATACGGTAAGGTTTTGCAATCAAGTTTAACAATGTAACAGCTGCAGAATGCAAATCAAATGGCTGTAAATGGTATTGGTTAACTCATATAGTGCTGTCCAAGGCTGTCTCTAGGTAAATATTGGTCACATAATGTTCTGTCATCCACAGACATCAGGTAATAAAGGTATATGGGTGAGGTAGCCCAATCCATGAGCGGATATTGTTTGTTGCCTTCACAGATATGATACTGAACTATAGCTCACCTACTATCTGCGTTATGCTTGCATTTCATGCAAGTGCATACTACTGTCAATGTAGTCTAGTATAACACAGTAGTTGTAATACCAGGCCATATGTTGGTTCCAGGTGAGCTTTAGGCAAATATCATTCAGTCAGTAATCAGCAGTCACTCATTAACTCAGTTTGTTAAATGCTCTGTATTTACTGATTTATTTATTTATTTAACATTTGTTTACTGGGAAAGTCCGACTGGACACATGTCCTTTTTTAGTGGAGCTGCTGGAAGAAAAACTCCATGAGTAACGGTAAATTTTAATGCACACATTACAATAATCAATAAAATATAAAGTAAAATGCAGTATACATAAGAAAATACAAATTTGTTACATCTTGGCAACAAAACCTAGGCTTTGAATATAGCTATTATTTTTAAAGTATGACTTATGTCAAGACATAAGGTTAAGACAGGTCAGTAGGAATAAAGGATCAAACACCAGGGAAGAAGTTGGATATGGTTGGGGTATACTGTGATGTATTAGAGCATTCATGAGGGGTTAGTACAGGAACATAGACACTTATTTTTTAGATAAGCTTTAAGTAATGGCTTAAAGTGGTTAGTGAATGAGATTGAGAGAATGAGATGTATTGTTGGAAAATAAAGATTCTCTTACAGTGTTGTTAGCCTTGGAGATGGACAGTAAGTTATTATGGATAGAGTGAAGCGGTCTGCTGGAACTGTAAGGAAGGATGAGATTTTGTAGTGCAGGGGTTCTGGTTGGTTGTGTTACAATTTTATGAGTTAGAGAGAGTTGGTCGTAAAGAATAATGTTGGGATGCTCAAACCAGTCTAGTATCTTTAAAGCTGTACAATGATGTGCTCTACATGGGCAGTCAGATGCAAACTTAGCAATTTTATTATAACATGCTTCTAGCTTAGATAAGTCAGTTTTCCTTAGATTACTTAAAATAGGAGAGGCATATAGTAGAGTGCAGAGCAGATGGGTTTGTGCTAATGTAATTCTGGCCATTGTGGTCAGGAACCTTTTGTGCCTATATAGACTTCCAAGTTTCTTATGGACATTTTTATTGTTAGGAAAACACGCAAGTCAAATTTAGGTTATTGTCGATTTCCACTTCAAGAAACTTTGTACGGGTTGTTGGGGAGATGACAGTATTGTCTTTGGCTATTATGTTAAATGGTGGGCATGAGATAGATGTCTTGCTAGGCTGGAAGAGTAATAATTTAGTTTTGTCTGGGTTCAGGATTATATGGTCATTGGCTAACCATGTTTCAACAGAAGTGAAAGATTTGTGTGTTTGAAAATGAAGAGCGGATAGAGAAGTGTCAGCACAGGTAAGTGTTGAATCATCTGCATACTGTATTATAGAACCATGTGGAGTAGCTGTGTGTAGATTATTAGTAAAGAGGGAGAAAAGAAGAGAGCCCAAGATAGATCCTTGGGGGACACCAATGGATAAAGGAAGGCATGGAGATACATCACCCTGCCATAGAACAGATTGTTGATGGCCAGATAAATAGTTATGAAATGATGCTGTGTGGTAGATGGTGAGAAGGATAGTTCAGCTAGCACATCTATTAGTTTGGAATGGGAGACCATATCAAAAGCTTTTGATAGGTCTGGAAAGATGGCAGATACAAAGTTGATGTTATTCCTGTGATGGTTTAGTGAAGGATACGAGAGCTGTAGTGGTACTATGTGATGGGCAAAACCCATGCTGAGTGTTTAAGAGAAGGTTATTTGTTAGTAAGAATTTCATGACCTGGAGATGAATACACCTTTCAAGTAGTTTAGAGATAGGTGAAAAAATAGCAATTGGCCGATAGTTTGTTAGTTCTGTGAAAGGTCTCCCTTTATGAAGTGGGATTACATCAGAAATTTTCCACAGTTTTGAATTGGAAATTATATACGTGGAGATATATAAACAGATCATTCTACACTCCTCAATTAATGGATAAAATAAACAAAAAACAAAATATTTGTAATAAATGTAAATCAAATATAGGCATAAACTGGGCACATATGTTTTATGAATGTCATACTTTAAATACTTTCTGGGGGAAAATAAATAATTTACTACAGGCACTTTATTCAGACAATTTCACACTAAATCAATCTCTGGTGATATTTAATACTCTTGTTCCACAATGTGTCAGAAAAATAAAATATCCACTATTATGGGCAATACTGGCAGTAGCCAGAAAGACCATAACAAAAAATTGGATTTCAGAGTCTCCTCCTTCCTTTTCTGAGTTCAAGAATCTGTTAAATGTTGTATGCCAACTGCAATTAAAAACTATAAACTCAAGGACAACCAAAAAAACATACAATACAATTGTGGGTTAATCTGCAAAACTTGTTGAAAAAGAACAACTCTCATTACATTAGTTTGTTTCTTTCAAAATGACAAAATGCATTATAATCAGATATTAATAACACATTGTAAATATATTAATGGATGTCTATGTAAATACTTTAGTTGGTTCATTTCTGTTAGTTTGGTTTATATCAAACATATAATTTATATATGTTAAAGTTTTCAGGTTACAGTTTTTACCATGATTTTATGTGATTGTTTACAATTTTGAATGTATTAAAATCAATAAAATTGTTTAAAAAAAAAAGAAATTTTCCACAGTTGATGGACCTTGTTTTTGAGAATGTATATAATACATTTTGCCACACACAGACCAAGGTTTGAATCCAGTGATATGTAGCACTAAATATTACAGTAGCAGTCATGTAATGTTCACAATGTCTCTCTCCACAGGAACTACAGGTAAATGGGTGAGGTAGCCCATATTATGAGTTGATAATTGTGAGTTTAGATGTCACTGGCTGTTAAAATCATTACCAAAAATGTGAAAAATCAGCAATGTACAGTCAGAAATAAAATGTGTAATCCTGGTATGGCTGTATGCCTGGAGTGTCTGTTAAAATTTGCTGCAGTCAATTAATACACTCCATGCAGATGTCCCTGCAGTAACTACTATTGGGTTCTATCCCATGCCTGCTGACCAAGGCATGACTGCTGTTTAGTGTCTGTACTGTACACATACATGTCTCTCAAGTGTCACAATTTCACGTTATGCAAGTAATCATGTGTAATCAAGCTGTTTCAGGATTACCATGGAAATGATTACCTAGATTGCAAAGCATCACCATAACAGCCCACAGAACACCTTGGTAGTTATATAGGTCCGCCTGATCTGCAAGTGTTCTGTGTAATTGTGTAACCACAATTGTTACTGCTTTGCCCATAGTGTCCCATGCAAATAGTTTGAGAAGTATGTATGTGCTACATCAGCTATAAGAAAGTTGTAGTCACTGTACACATAAAACAATATAGATTCTTAAAGTAGATAGCAGTACTGTAGTAAAGAAAATCACATGCAATGTTACTAATGGACTATTTGTCTCTCTCTCTCCTCACCCCTTGTCTTCATTTATTTATTATTGTTCATTAGTTAACTGTAATTTAGGACATGTGTTTTATTATTGGCATGTATTATAATGGTTGCATATTAACATATCTTGTTAAATTACCTATTTTGTTGGCCTTATGCTGTAACTGTTACTGGCATGCTGTTTACATACTGACTGTTCTGTTATTTATTATTGTGTTTCACATAATATGCATTGATATGTAATTGGGCTATTTCCAATGTTCTAGCATACTGTTATTATTAACAATTATTTGTTCACAACTAACCTATACTTATTGCTATACTTCCATTAAACAGCATGTCAGGGTAGGCTGGTTCTGGCTGATCTGCCTACCTTGCCTCAACTGGCCACTGCACTGGGTCCTAGCACATCTTTGACCCAGACCTGTGGTGCTCCCTCTGCTGCCCCTGCAACAGCAGCAGTGTCGGGTAGGACTACCTCAGGGGATGGGCCTGGCATCCCCCTGGGAGCAGTGGTAGAGGAGACATTGTCAACCAGGCTCAACTGTCAGTCATGGTCCACAAGATTGTTCATCGCAGCTATGAATGCCACCTGTGCCAGATTGAATGCATGCTGGCCGATCCGGTGGGACAGCCTCGCCCTGGTGCCCAGCCTCCAGCAAAGCTACCCTTGGGGCAGTTAAGTAGCAGTGCTGACAGTCCCATGGGTGGGGATGTGAGTTCTATTGCTCCCATGTGGAAGCACGTGTGACTTGGTTTCCACAACTCCCTCCCCATTCAAGGTGTTTACCCACCGCATGTGTCACACACTTCCCCTGTTTCCTGTCTTGTCTGTCTACTAATGCATCATCTCCTACCCATCTTTCCTCCTCACACTTATCTGTGTCTCTTCCCTAACATTCCACTCTCACCTTTAAAAAAAATGGGTACCTGCCCCCCAAAAATATTTTGCCCCATACATAGCTCTCCATTTTGCACACTTGTCCACTGGACATGTAATTTGGTCCAATTGGCTTGACAATGCATGTATGTTCTCCTCACCCCTCTCTCTGGAGTTTGAGAGACCAAATTCATCTACAAAATCTGTCAAAGTGTACAGCTGTTACTGTACAAGAAATGGATAGCTATGGTTCTTTCCTACACTCTTCCTGCACATACCTACCTACCTTTCACTATGTTTTTCCCCCTGCTTGCCTCCATTTCACCACCTTTCCTATCAACCCCTTTTTCTTCTCTTGATATTTTTAGCACAGATTTGTGCTGAGCTGCATGGCATGACACTCCTTTTAACTCCACTCAGCTCAGCTTAAATGGAGCTTTAATGATTACATTGTCAGACACATCTACAAAATAAACACTTCTGCCATGTTTCGAACCTGAGCCACTCACACCTACAGCACACTGCATTAACTCGCCATGCCAATCTTAATTAAAACTGGTGTTTTCAGAAAAACATACTGATTGCCACTTACAGTCATTAAGCATGTCTCAGCAGAGCTGTGCGCCAAACGTTGCAAACTGAAATGAAAACTAATGGGAAAAATGGGAGTGCACCTTAGACTCTGGTCTAATAATACACCAGTAGACAGCCACAGACATAATACTGGATGTAAGTGAGGCCTATGATAGCAGGTAAATGAGCCCTTTCATCAGCAACATGTTTGAACACACCTGCTAAGGCATCAATGGCAAAGTACATATGTTCAACTGGAACCCTGGTGCAGAAACACAGCCATTGAAAGCCGTGCACATACTGATGGATGCAAACAATGTGTGTCACAGCCTGTATGGCTGCACATATACCTTGCGAATACACCCACTGTAGTACTGACTCAGCATCTCAGTCTGTTAAATGGCTTGCATGCAGCACATTTTGCCACACACAGTCCTGGGTTCAAATCCAGGTTTGTGTTGCAGTTCAATTACATTATTGTGAAGACAGCAAGTTATAATTGAGTCATGCAATTGTAATTCACACAGGTTACTGCTAATTAATGAACTGCTACCCAAGTTTGCAAGTCAAAGGCCTGCAGGTAAGGCCACACTGCACATATCAGTATAGCCTAACTATATGTCACTTACTACTCTGTTATTGATGCTGTTGCATAAATGATGTACCTTAATCACATGCCTCAATTGTAAAAGGTGTCCTTACCCTGGCTCTGTCATAATGACAGGGCTTATAAAGTTGCCACAGTTACACATACAGTTTGCTGTCCTCCAAAGTGTTCACACTCCCCCCATGTGTAGCATATATAGCTGTATGTAAAGGTAGTTGCTACAGACATACCATACCTCCCAACCCCCCTAGACAAGGGATCCAGACACAGCCATACTTAATGGGGGACAAACACCAAGAGATAAGG
This sequence comes from Protopterus annectens, assembly GCF_019279795.1. Classification (NCBI taxonomy): domain Eukaryota; kingdom Metazoa; phylum Chordata; order Ceratodontiformes; family Protopteridae; genus Protopterus; species Protopterus annectens. Next base: position 664,175,949 of record NC_056725.1, read on the forward strand.
ACATGTTCAACAGTTTGCTCCTACAAATATAGTAAGTTGATAGAATAACAGCTATTGCATTAGCATGCATATTCTGATGGGTATGAAGTCTGACACTCATATGTGTCTCTTTCATTACTGACATCAACCCACAATGTTTGACAGTGAACTGCAAGATGACCACAAGGTTATGGGACACTATCCAAACACACTGAGCTAATCAGAGGAAAGGCACTGAGCAAAGTCTGATCTGTGATATATAACATTAAGAATTCTGTTTTTTGCTTATTTTTATGAGTTATTTATAGCACTTTTATTGCCTGCTCTATACTTTTCTAGCTAGTTTCACTGTTTGTGAGGTATTAACTGGAAATTTTCTAATTTGTTAAGCATCTGTTTGGGTTTGTTTGTTCTTATTTTTGTTTCACACCTTCTCTCCCTGTTGGCATCATGTTCTTATACTTAGTGGTTTTGCAGTTGCCTGCCTCTACTTTAAAATTGATCTGGGACACTCCTCCCAGTCTAATGTCCTTACCTCATTCTACTTAATACAGGGAGAACATTTGAGAAGGCCAACCCACTTAGTTTTTTAACCTTGAATTATCTTCTGCTCCTTTCTCCTTTTCCACTTTCCAAAAAAAAATTCTAAGCTTGTTTCCTGCCTTTCCTGTAAGTAGTCTAGTCCAGATACAGATTTGATGTATCCAGCACTGTTTCTAAGCTTCTGAGCCCCCAAGCCTTTCTGTTTTGGAGGGAAGCCTTCTAGCTTATCAGTGGGAGTGGTAAGCACTAGGTAGCGTATCTATAAAAAAAAAAAAAAAACACTTTATGCATCGCAGCTTAGCTAGGGTTAAACTATTCCCGGTGCCATAAAGTGTGCTCTTCAAATTTTCCCTTAGAACTAGCCAGTTTTTTAGTTTTAGCACTCAAATCTGTTTCTTTGTGCTCAGCACTTGTTCAGAACTCATTGTAAGCACTAAATAAGCTACAAATTACTACAGCACTCAACTTTCCTCACTTGTCTAGAGGAAAACAGTTTTTAGTACTTACTAAATATGCACCTATCCAGGCATGTCTAAGGGTCAGCTCCCGATGTTTTCTACTGTCTACCTGATGAATCTGGGCATCTTGGGGCAATGAAGCAATTGCCTCATGTACACAGACAACTCTCTCCTCCTACCACCCAACACTACAACCTGTGAGAGATGCACTTATATAGCCAAACTGGAAGCAAAGCTCTCTTCACCCAAGACTAGACAGTCAAGAGGTGAAGGTAAACACTTGCACTACACCACACTCATCACATAGTCCCTCAAAACCTACACCACCAAAACACACACATAGAAACACAAAACACACACCTACATTCACAGAGGCTCTCAATAAAAATCTGCAACAGGGACCTCCAAAGCAGAAACACAAGCCACCTACACCCTCCCAATACAACCTAAATGACACATAGCCCACAAACTCAGTGTGCCACTCAATCACAGCCCATAAGGCATAACAACGTACCCAACACTCTAATCATAGGTGACTCTATAGTCAGGCACACTGATGTTCCACTCACCAGGCTAAACAAGGTGAAAGTTACTGTCAGCAGCCTGTCGGTTGCCAGGATCCACCACATAATGCATGCACTCAGGTCACTCCACAGCAAGTACAAATATGACTCAGTCATTGTCTATGTTGGTGTGAATGACCTGAGACATACCTCCCTGGTCTACATAAAAAAGAGACATGGAGGAGATGTCCGATCTTGTAGCCCAAACAGGTATGACCCTAGCCCTGAGTAGCATCCAGACATCACCAAGAATGATACCACAGTATAAGGACAAAATGATTGACTTCAACAACTGTCTAAGCTTCTGGTGTCATTCTAAGGGGATCCAGTATCTGTCTGCCTGGGATGACATGATCGACAGACCACAGTGCTTTGCCAGAGATGGCCTGCACCTGTCACCCTTGGGATTCTGGATAATGGCTAAGGCTCTTGTCACCCCAATAGTGCCTTTTTTAGGCAAGGTTCAAATGACAAATTCACCGCTGTAACAGGTACAAGCAAGCAAAATCTGCAGGTAATGCTACTCAATGCTAGAAGTCTAAACCTCAAAATGCACTCACTCGAGGCACTCCTTAAAATGAAGAACATAGACATCTGTGCAGTGACAGAGATCTGGTTCAAGGCTCCAGAGAGCTCCCCTGCATTACCAGGCTATAATTCATAACACACCTTTCGTCACCTAACATGGACCAAAATACTAAAGGCGGAGGCGTGTCCATAGACATTAAGGATATCCACACCTCCAGGCTAGTTGCTCAGCATAATGCATCCGAGATTACCCAAGTGCAACTAATTCTGGGCAAGACTACAATCCAAATTGTAGCTTGGTATAGATCCCCCACCATGCCCCAGGATTCCCACTCCTGTTTTCTTGATACACTGGAAAATATTAGGGTACAACCTAACACCTTAATAATGGGCGATTTCAACTACCCCACCATAAAATGGGAAAACTACTAAATGTTTTCTGGAATTCATAAATTGCAATGCCTTGGATTAACTTATCCACACTCCCACCAGGGGCAGCAATATCCTAGACCTGGTCATTACCAGCATGGGCAACTGGTGTTCCACACCAGAGGTCAATTCCTCGTTGGTCAGATCCGACCACAAGCTAATCACCCTAGACATCCACATACCACCCCCCCCCTTAGGGAAACCACTGTAAAAAAATTTCTCCAAAGCCAACTTCACACTTCTTAGGACAGAAGTGGCAAACATCACGACACCCATGCAGACAGACAATAGATGTACGACTGCTGAATCCTACACAAATGCACTTTATAAGCACTTACACGAGTGCATGGATTATGCAATCCGTAACAGAACCAATATGCTATCCTCCAAAAAAAGTAAGCCAATCTGGTGGTCCCCTGCCATAAACAAACTCTACAACAGAAGAAAGAAACTGTTGTCCATGGTCAGCCACAGTAAGAAGCTGAGATCCCTCATAAAACCCTCCAAAACTAGTTACGAAAACAAAATTGCCACTGATTCTAAAGACAACCACAAAGCATTCTATAGCTATGGCAAGAATCTCAATGGCAACACTCAGATCTGCTCTGAGTTACAGCACAAGGGCACTAAATATACATAACCAACTGATATTGCCAACTAAGGTTGCCACCCGTCCTGTTGTCAGCGGGACAGTCACGGGTTGAGCTGCCTCATCCCGTTGCCTGCTGTGGAAAGTAGTGGGACTTGAAAAGTCCCGCTTTTCAATCATACTGAATTGCCGTGGAAAAGCCGCAATTACTTCCGGCTTTTACACGGCAATTCAGTTACGTCACCAACCCAGACCTGCGGGCAAAGCTGCTGCCTGTTAGGTCCAGGTGCTGTAATTCATGCAGCAATTGGCTGCGATTCATGAAAGGGGTGGGGATAAGTGCTTCTACAGCCGCTAAAAAAAAAGAAAAAGAGATTTTTTTTTCTAACGAGTCAGTCAGCCAGCCATCCATCCATTCATACAACCATCCATCCATCCATCCATTCTTCCAGCCAGCCATCTATTCATCCAGCCAGCCATCCATCCATTCATTCAACTAGCCAGCCATCCATTAATTCAACCAGCCAGTCATTCATGCAGCCAGCCAGTCAGCCACCCATCCATTCAGCCAGCCAGCCAGCCATTCTTCCAACCAGCCAGCCATGCATCCCTTCATGCAGCCAGCCAGCCATGCATCCCTTCATGCAGCCAGCCAGCCAGTCATGCATCCCTTCATGCAGCCAGCCAGTCAGCCATGCAACCCTTCATGCAGCCAGCCAGCCATTCTTCCAGCCAGCCAGCCATCCATTCATTCAACCATCCATCCATCCATCCATCCATCCATCCATCCATCCATCCATCCATCCATCCATCCATCCATCCATCCATCAATCCATTCATCCAGCCATCAATCCATTCATCCAGCCAGCCATCCATCCAGTCATTCATACATCCAGCTGCTACTCCCACCAACCAGCCAGCCACTCCAGCAACTCGCCAGCCAGTCAGCTAGCCACTCCAGCAGCCGGCCAGCTAGCCACTTCAGCAGCCAGCCAACCAGCCACTCCAGCAGCCAGCTAGCTAGCTACTCCAGCAGCCATCCATCGTACCCATAACAGCATCTCCTTCACCGCTCCTGTGGTGATGTCACGGTAGAGGGTGTGGCCATTGTCATATTGGCCACACCCCCATGTCCCACTTTGGCCCGCTGAAAAGGTGTAAACCCTATTGCCAACATCCTGGCAGATAGGTTCAGTGCTAACTTTACCCCCCTCTCACTCCCTAAAGGGCCCATCACTATACCAGAAGAATGCAAAGTTCCTGTAATCATGGCTGCACAGGTAAAAAAACACTCTCTCCAAAGCCAAGAACACAGCATCCATGGGACCTGACAACATCACAGGCTGCATTCTACATGAACTACAGAAAGAACTGACACCCCACCTAAGTACCATGTTCAATCATAGCCTCACTTCAGGTTTTGTGCCCACTGAATGGTGCACAGCAATGGTTATCTCACTCCACAAAGGGGGAACCACCACGGACCCTGGGAACTACCACCCCATTAGCCTGATGAGCCTGGTCTGCAAGGCTATGGAATGTATCATCATGGAAATTATAAACAATGACATTGGTAATCTCCAAACTCTGGACCCCACCCAGTTCAGGTTTGTGAAAGGCAGATCATGTCTCCTAAATCTTATAGACGTCTTTGAAGCCGTCACCAAAGCCGTAGATGAGGGTAAGGTGGTTCACACAGCCTATCTAGATCTCATTAAAGCTTTTGACACCATCCCTCACTCTGGAATTATGGATAAACTTACTAAATTAGGTAGGTATAAAGCCCTATGCCACAAGATAGGTTGCCAACTGGCTCACTGACAGAACCCACACTGTGAAAGTAACAGACTCCAAATCTGAATTCAGACCAGTGACAAGTGGAGTACCACAGGGTTCAGTCCTGGCTCCTCTCCTATTTGGTATCTACTTCTCTGAAGTACAGGCTAACACAGAAGGTCTTTGGCTAATGAAGTTCACAGATGACTGCAAAATAGGAGCCATAATCGAAACTTCTAGTGATGTGGACATCCTATAAAAGGGCCTCACTGAGACAGATGCCTGGTGCCAAAGCTATGGCCTCAAGCTCAATGCCAAAAAGTGCATTGTCATCCCTTTTGATAAAAACTCTGTACCCATGAACTACCACATAGGTGGTAGTCTACTTAACACTGAATGTGTGATAAGAGACCTTGGGACAAGATGATAATCACATCGCCACAGCAGTCAGGAAATCCTTCTACATGGCACACCTTATCACAAAAGGTTTCTCATCCAGGAAAAAAAGAAGTCATTGTTCCCCTCTACTTATCACTCATTAGATCCACTATAGAGTACAATGCCCCCTTTTGGTATGTACCTCACAAGACATCTACAATAGGAAAGGCCGCAAAATTACCTCACAAAGAGGATTACTGGCCTCAAACAGATGGCCTATGCAGACCGTCGCAAAACACTCCAGCTTTACTCCATCGCATATCACCTACTCAGAGGTGGTCTCTGCCTAACCTCCAAAGCTATGTCAAACATAGAGCTGTTAGACATGCTCCACTTAAAGAAATCCCAATTCCTCTGAGCTACATGCTCTAGGGACCTAAACTTGTCATCACAATAAACAGAACATGCTGGGGGGATATATTCCTTTCCCAGAGACTTCCCATACTCTGGAACAAACTACCTATTTATATCAAACAAAGCTCCTCATTAGCACTCTTCAAGAAAAATCTTGATGATTTAATGGGAGATAGGAAATTCACCCCACAGATCACTTCTGTGTCTCTGCTCGACAGGGGTACAGGAAAATAATTTTCTTGGGTGGCGAAAGCCAGGGTACCTTTTTGGCTAGGTTTATATGAGGCAAAACTGTGAGGGTACTTCATAAATCTCTACAGCTAACAGCTATGGTACCTACCCTTTGTAATTCTGTAGTCTCCACACCTCAGTAATGTCCATCTTAACAACTATGAAAGGGAGCAAGGTCTACATGAAGGCCTTATATATTGCACTGCGGTGGCATGTCACTAGCTAATGATAGTGCAATTCAGCTGTTTTGGCTGCCATTAGCAATTCTGAGCCACAGACTGGAGAAGAGGCAATTACCTGCTAATGAGCAGTGCCTTAAAAATGCAAGCAGCTGGTTATGGGGAACAGGTCTGTATCAGACTTAACTCACATAGACAGCGTATTTCCAAAATATTACCAGAATCAAAATTCAACAAAGGAGTACTGCACTCCACCAGGTATGCAATAGATTTCTCCATATAACAGGATGCAGATGGGAGGATGGAGGTATAGGGAATAGGGATTACAGAAGAAAGCCTGTCTTAGATCTATGGTAATGACATGTCATTGATACTCTGCTGTCCTACACCTACAGGCATGCTTCTTAACTGTCCCTGATTTTCAATCACATCTTAGCTCTGTCCCTGTCAATCCTTCCTACAATGGTTGGCTGTTGTTGGAAAGCTAGCGGATTACATGTAATACATACTGACAATAAGTAAGTATGTACACTCCTGTAACGTCAAAAGATGTAATGTAATTCACTTCCTCTCATTCTCAAATAAATAGTTCTAACATTTTTAAAGTGTCCCTGATGTACTCTGGCTACATCCCTGTTTCTGTTAACATTTGTCCCTGTTTGGTTGAGAGTTGTGTCAGCCTCTTATAGCACAAAGTTAGGACAAAGCCATAATTAATGGGGGGACAAAAGCCCAAACTCAGAGACAGTCTTTAAATATTGCTTACACAAAATAATAATGTTAACAGAATAACAGATATTACTGTAGCATAACTATGTTATGAAGGGAATGATGTGTGAAATTCAGATGTCTGTCTTTATTTTCTAACATTAACCATCAATGACAACTGTTTGTCAGAAATCCACAAGTTTGTGTGAAAATGACCAAAACTATGAGGCAAACATCTTGACATTCTGCAATCATCTGTATAGTTGAGAGGTATGATGCCTACAGGGAACATATACTACAGCAGGTTTGTGTAGTTTTCTGTCATTGTGGCACACTGATGTTGCTGGACTGTCCCCATATAGACATTGTAGTAGCACACTGCTATTTGTCTGGCAGTGGCCGTATGACATATTAGTGGGAGTTTGCTCATAGGGGACACACCACAGTAGACTGCAGTGCTGGGTGTAGGAACATACAGCAGACTCTGTCATGGCAGTCAGAGACATACCTCAATACTGCTACTATCTTGGTGATATCCAAACATGTAGTGTGTTGCCAGACTGTGGGGTATGACTTGTGAGGGAGCAGTGGATAGTGCAGGCCATTATGGGCATGCTGGATCTGTACAAAGTGGATGTCCACGTATCTGGTCCTGTAATGTGTTACCCTTTTGTTGTCTTTCAGGAGCCATGTACCACAGAAGATATGCCCCCCTTCTCAGATGTGGAGAATGACAAAATACTGGATGAACTGAGACAGCACCATCCAATCTTGTTGTCCAGGGAGAGGCATAATCAGGAACAGCAGGCACCATTGTGGGCAGACCTTGTGCGGGATGTCAATCAGATTGGGCAACAGGACTAGACCTATGAGCAGGTCTGACATTGGGCCACAGAAATGGTGAATGCTGTATGACAAAGGGCAGCTGCTGTTGCCCTGGACTGAGCTGCCACCAGTGGAGGGCCTGTGATGGAACAACCACTCTAAGCCACAGAGGAATTCCTGGTGAACCTAAGAACACCTGACAGCTCTCAGGCATCCATCACATCATACATCATAGAGGTGGGTGCCACAGTGTCCTCATCAGGGGACATTGTGGCAGGCTGTACATACCAGTACATGAGTTTTGGGTCTATCTGCTTTGGGGGGGGGGGTTATGCTCAGTTGTGCACACATACTCAGAATGTCAGCAATATAGCCATTATCACAGTAGCTACTGTACATGTCGATATATGCACATATTACCTTGTAGTGCTGCAACATTTGGTGGTGCTGACAAGGCAAGGGTCTTTTCATAGGTCTATCAGGTGATGCCCAAGTCTATGGTGTTGTACCTGGTAAGTGTAATACTGTTTTACAGATCATAAATACTCAATGAAAGTTAATGTGTGCCATATTGCCATATGTACAACCACTGTGCTTAGCCAGAGTAGAATATTTGTATGTTCTATTCTGGAACAGTTAACTACAGTTCACAGACTGGGTAATCACAGGTGTGTATTTGAATGAAAATTAACACATTTGTACTTATAATTATAAGCGACTACACAGCCTGTTATACATGAGACAATTACTCCAAGATGCCTATTCAAACACAAAAAGGAGATGGTACATACCTGAGGCAGTGACACCAGTACTGTCATATCATTCTCAAGATAGGTGCACTGTTTTTATGTGTAGTTCTATCATGTATATTATCATATTGCATACCTTACAGGTGCATTGTACTGGCAACTTTAACTGGATGTAGCTGAAGATAATGTTATAAAGGGCTTGACTTGTTTGTGTATGTCAGTGTGAGGTTGTCTGCTGTGCATAGGAACAGAAATAAGAAGATGTGGGACTGGTAATGTAGTTGTAGAGCCTCATCTGAATGAGTCTGTGTGGATTACCATACATAATAGCAGTGTCAGCTGGTGACTTCAAATCAAAGGGGGGGGCTGCAGGAGATAGCTGAATGGGTGGGGTCAATGGGAAGGGGTGCAGCCAACTAGAAAGGGGAGGAGCTATTCTCAAAACCACAAAAACTAACTTTAATTAAATATGCTGCCCTGGGTGCCAAACCCTCATTATGAGAGTCCAATCAAGACAAATGAAGTATAAAAGAATAAAAATATTTCAATGCATTGGCTACATGACAGCTTACTTAGTATCTAGATGGAAACAAAAAGGTTGTGAGGCATGAAAAAATAAATTACTTTTTAAATACATTACTGGAATGCCAGTCGAATTCAAGTATAAGAAAAACAAGCAGCACTCAACTCAAACCGCTTCTCCTTGCACTGCAGTTCTAATTATAATTTATATTCAGCTTTATTAAAGTACCAAGTAACATGCTGAAAGTAGCAATCTCTGTGATGCCCTCACTTGTAAAAATGTTTCTTATCCAAAAAAGACCTGCTGCCTGACAACTATCTACTTCTTTCATGGGGAAAACATGATCAAAGTAAAAAATGAAAAGCAAACAAGAAACAAGTTCAAGATACATTGCTTAAAGGATTACTGTACAGGTTATGGACCACACATGAATGGCATTCTGTTTAGTTTACGGGTAAAGCCCTCAGAGATCACTGGAAGTCTCCAACAAGTGTAATGAGCTTCTTAAAATAATGTAATCCTGTCCTTTATTACAAATACTGTCATATGCATTTCAATACCCAACGCTTATACATTATCTAGTTAAGTATTCTCTGCATGGCAACAACAGAAAGGCTTTCAATGTTGGCAATTCTTTAACAGCATGCTTATTAAAGCTTACTTGCATGTTATGATCTCAGACAAGCTTACCTGATGGTCATTAAAGCATTGCTACTTAAAATACAGAGCAACAGGCACTTTTTGAGTAATAAGCATAAATCAACAGTACAAAAATATGACAGAAACCAGACCATTCTGCAAAATCAAGAACAGATGAAAAGCCGCTGTAGTACTTGTGTCTACCTTGGATGGGGGGATACCCTGCACATTTACACCCTGCACATTTACACTGCATAACTGCTCCTTGCCCTGCTTGGACACATCCAGAGTCACTACATGGGTGAGTGGGGTGCAACAAGTATGTCACAATTTGAAATGTCTCTGGCTGACTGTGATGGCCCTGACACATTTGTCATACCTCTCAACCTCAGAGCAAGAAATCTGGACAAAGCCATATGTAGAAGTGGGACAAAGGCCCAAAAATAAGGACAATTTTTAAATAGCTCTTATAAACTTATAAAGATAATAGAATAGTAGGTCTTGCATTAGTATGAATTTTCTGAAGGATATGAAATCTGAAACTCAAATGTATCATTATTTTCTAACTTCAGTCTTTAATGATTTACCACTAATTTGCCAAAAAAACACAATTTTATGAAAAATGGACCAAAAATGTGATGCAAAAACATAAAATAGCCACACAATACAGCTGGGAACCTGTCAAAGAAGGGACACTTTTTTAATATTAGTACTGCTAACTTGAGCAGCTGACAAAATAAAAGAATCTACATGCATTTCTGAAATAAAAGTAATCTATAACTCCGATTTTTATTTTATATTTGTTGACTGGGAAAGTCCGACTAGGTTCCACAGATCCTGTTTTCAGCAGAGGCCTGGGGAGAAATGCTCCAGATGCATGTTTTTAGAATGTGGGAGGAAACCGGAGGAAACCCATGCGAACGCAGGGAGAACATGCAAACTCCGCACAGAAGGCACCCCAGCCGAGAATCGAACTGGAGAACCTCTTGCTGTGAGGTGACAGCGTTAACCACTGCACCACTGCGCCGCCCAAATTTTTACAGTTATTTCTTAATTGTAAACCCTCCATGTTTTCTTCCAAAATTGCTATTTTGCGGAGGGATTATTAGGGGAAGAGCAACATTTTGAGCCAAATTCGGGGACAGTTGAGAGGTTTGGCTATGCCTAATTCTATAAAGCAATTTATTTGCATGTACCTCTCAACCTGTTAATGCAATAAATCTGGACAAGGCCAAATATATTGGGGGAACATATAAACAGTACTAAAAATTGCTCTTGTATAAACTAAGACAGTTGATAGAATAACAGGTCTTACTTTCGCATGCATTTTTCTGAAGGTTATGAAGTCTGAAACTCAGTGTGTCATTATACAGTGACTTCATTCCTAAATGATTTTCCAGAAAACCAAATTTTATGAGGAACAAACCAAAAATAAGAAGCAAAAATCTATTCATTCTGTGAAAATCTGGACAGTTGGGAGGTATAGTTCAGCTGGGGCTGTCTGAGTTTGCCGCCCTTCCCCTTCACAAAATCATGGTCGAATGGAGCCCTCCCCCCTGCAGCCATTCCAATGATCCATTACTTGGCTATTTCACTCCATTTACCATAAACACTAATGTGCATACTGCTTTGCTTCTATGATGATTTGGATTTCATTTGAAAGTTTTATTTTGCATTTTATAGCACAAACACGAAGACATCTGCTAAACAAAGCAATGCACTCTCACAATGAAAACAGGCTTAGCATTAAAACTTCTCTGCCCTTGAAACTCACATTCAGTGAAACAGCATTGAAACCCACATTCAAAGAAAATACATTTTGCCAGTGGCAGATAAAGATTAACTTTGGGCTGTTTTCAAATCATAGGTCCCTTGCACATGAAACATACATGTGCTCTTTGATACACCTTCCTGATTGTACTAAATTATGTTCCTTGTACAATACAGTACAGTTGTTAGACGGCATTTTAAATTTATTGTTTTGAACATTTTTCCAGTAAACAATGAAACAAAATGCATGCACCAATGACAAAACTACCCAATTCAGAACATTTCCATCATAAAAATCTACTCAACCTTCTACAGTCCACCAGTATCAGTAAATATGCACAATCTCTGAAGCAGTAAAAGTCATCTAAATAATTCCACATTAAAGAAATCTGTAACAATGAAGAGGTTGCTGCTAGCAAACAAATTTATGTCATTGTTTATTCATCTACAAATAAAGTGCCTGTTGCCTTTGAGGAATAAATTGCCTATGTTGCATGTATTAAAAAAATGATAAGCTAGTAATATTGCAATAGAGACTGTATGGCAAACTGATAACAGGTTCATAGTTACTACTCTAGGTATCTTTGCCAAAAAAGACTGCAGCATCCACCCACTTTACAATACAGTACAGCATCAGTAATGCATCTATCTACTGTGGGAGTAGAACCCACAGCCTTCTGCATCAAAAGCAAGTATACTACATGTTGTGTTATTAACAATGCAAGCAGACTCAGAATAAGCAGCACTAAAGTTTTGTTCCCCTGCAGCTCTCAGCTCCTTGTAAAATCTACTTGACGCGCAGTTGTATCTCTGAACTTTGCAGCACAAGAAATCTGGAAAAAGCCGACATTTATTGGGGGGGACAAAAGCCCCAAAACCAGGGACACATTTTAAACATTGCTTGTATAATGTTGGAAATTTGCTAGAATAAAATGCTGTGTTACCACCATACATTTCACTGCCACGTCTTTAACCCAGGGGACCCTGTGCAAAACAGTCAGAGAAACATACCACTATGCCAAATCAGCTGTTTTGTGAAAGACAGGAAGACGAACTTAAATGGCTACCATTTAGTGAATTCAGTTCTCACCATAGCCGTCAACCTCTTGGCACAAAACACCTAAACAAAGCCAATAATGGGGGAATACAGCCCCCAAACATATTCAGTGAATTCAGTTCTCACTATCGCTCTCAATCTCTCAGCAAAAAAACATGTGGACAAAGCCAGTAATGGGGGAATACAGCCCCCAAACATTCAATTAATTCAGTTCTCACCATAGATTACTCTCAATCTTAGCACAAAATACCTGGACAAAGCCAATAATGGGGAATACAGTCCAAAAATATGGACAAATTTCAAATATCCATGTTATAAACCTAGACAACTGCTAGAATAAACAGCTGTGTGTTACCATGTACTTTCTGAAGAATATGAAGTCTGAAATTCAAATGCCTGTTATTTTTAAACATTTAACCAAGAAATTAGTCTGACTTGGAACAAAAGACCATTTTCAGCAGAGCAGGGAGAAATGCCAGACACATCTTTGTAAGATGGGAGGACATGCAGACACCGCACAGAAGGCACCCCAGACAAGAATCAAACCAGAGAACCTATAGCTGTTAGGCAACAATGCTACCAGTGCACCACTGACTTTGCAAGGAAAAAAGTAGATACAGAAACCACAGATTGTATGAGGAACAGAACAAATATGAGGCAAAAATCTGCAATTTTTTTTTTTTTAGAAATGGTGGTGGATAGGGAATTCAGGTCCTTGCCACCTGCATCCAAGGTACAGGGTTCAAGCCTGAGTATCTCTACTCACCACCATTTGTTCTCTCTAGCCATCAGTATATAGTAACTGGGACATTACACACACACCCTTCGTTCAGCAGTATAAAAGCCCAAACTCCAGCCAACGATATAAAGCCTTCACCTACCAGTGACCGAACGAACACCTACCCTCCAAATCCAGCAAACGAAGCAAGCCCACAATCCGAACACCTACCTGAAGCCTTTGTCCAGCAGTAATCCACGAAGCCCATGTACTGAAAGCCCTGCGAGAGCAGCTCAGTCCTCCTCATTGGTTCTGACTGCAGCTGAAGCAGTCAGGAGTTCTTCTATTCTGTGCGGTCATCACTGCACAGATTCCTGGTATCTCACAGCAATGATTGCTGGGTACCTCTTTCTCCATATTCGGACTGCTGATAAAGGCAGTCTGAGTTCTCTCGTGTGTCCATGCATGCGCAGAGGATTGGGACTCGTGAGTTTGTTTTACAGATTTTTCTTTTGTTTTTTTCTAGGTGGGAGGGCTGCAGTCCGGCAGTCCGATAGCACGAGCCACCCCTGCATAATAGTGCAGGTAGTAATGTACTGCTTTTGTCTTGCTTCTCACATGTGAACAGGGGAGTTGGAGTCTGTCCTCCTCACAATCTGATGTCAGTATCTCATCGGACTCTGATGATGGTGGCCATAGTGAGGCACATGGTAGTATATATTATCTGGAAAGAGTTAGTCACTGATGTTGTAAGTATGCATGTCTATTGTTTAAAATGTATTGTTTTGAAGCTTTTAGTGAAATATAATATAAAACCAAACTAGGTGTGGGTCTATGCCCCCCACACCTCCCAGTGTGGGTCTGTGCCCCCCACCCCCTAACTATAAATATACTAACTGCAGGATCACACTACAGTTGGGAAAAGAGCATCTACCTTTTACTTGTCTTACAGTACTCTACACAGTGCCAGTACTTCACTTCAATGAAATGAGATTTGGTGAAATGAGTTTTCAGTAAATTGAGCTTTCAGTGATTTGGTCAGGGTGAATTCAAATTCAGTAAAATGAGCTTTCAATTAAACAAAGTAGATCCATCTATATATATAGATATTGGTATCATATGCATTTGGGGTACATACTGACAGATACACTAATCATGTGAGAGGGGGATAGGGACAGACAGATATGTATACATAGACATATTTCTACATAACAGGTCTTTGTAATGAAGAGGCAACAGACTTGCACTCAAGTTAGCTATGTGTAGGAGCATGCCTAGTGGGACTGTCAGTACATACAAGCTTACGCCAGGCCAGAGCTACCTATACTCCAGTCTGGGATTTTGTGTGCTGCAGACATTGGCTTCTACACCTGTTTCCACAGTACAGCACTTCCCTGAAATTTTCCATGGCATTCCCCAGCTATGTGCTGTTCTTAATATGTGATTGGGGTACATAATGTAGCATGGCACACAGGGTGAAAGTCTGCATACCTGTCACTGTACATGTTTTTGCAGACTATCCAGCATTTCACTCCATATGTCTGGTCTGTTCATCATACATTTGTGGTGTTCCGGTAAAATATTGTATAATGCAGTCACTAAATCGTAGTAAGTACTGACACATTTAAGTGATGGCCTTTACATCCTGCAGCTATTCTATTCTGTTGCATCCTGGAGTTACACTAGTCAGCTTCCAGATTAATCAGAGAATGTGTAATGTCTGTCTGTAGTTTTGTCCCTTTGTCCCTCCATTGTCTCTGACTTTTTTGCAGTAACAGATTGAGGGTTGTGACAGTCTGTGGGAATATCACCATACAAGTAAGTCACATGCAAAAGATGTGGATGCTGCCAGATTCAAACTATCAACAATGCTACCATCTGTAGCTAAGTGAGCCACACCAGCTGCCAGACAGAGATGTATCATTCCTCACGTAATCAGCAGCATACAGATATACATTGTCACCCCTGTGTTACATGAGACATACAATGTGTGGCCAGGTTCTATGTCACAGCTCTGGAATTGGCTGGTCTGCTGATGTATCATTGCAGATTTGCTGTTACAGCTGTTGTATGGGAACACTGATGTGTTGGGGGTGGAGGACAACAAGCCCATGATCTGTGGGCATAGACAGTTGTGCGAATGTCATGTGACCCCACAGTTTGCCATCTCCCTTGAATAATGTAGTGGGTTTTCCAACCATGTGGCCAAGTGAATATTATGGAGCACGTACTATTGGACAGAGTACCTGTTGTCTGAAGTGGCTGTTAGATTTATTTATTTATTTATTTTATTTTATTTTATTTTATTTTACATTTGTTGACCGGGCTAGTCTAGCTGGATATATGTCCATTTTCAGTAGAGGCCCGGGGAGAAAAGCTCCAAACAGGAAATTGACAAAGTTAAACTAAGCAATTCTACAGAAATTAGAACTAGGCAATACTAAATAAATTGAACTAAGCATTTCTATACAGAAAATGTAAAATAAGCAAACTTAAAATTTTTTTTTTTTTTTTTTTTTTTACAAAATCATACTAGAAAGTTATGAGCAATTATTAGATAAAGGGAATAATAAATGTATCTTATTCTCATTATAGGAGAGTAAGAGTAGAGTTGAAGGCAGTGGATACAGGTGTAGGAATAGAGTTAAGATTAAAGAATGGAAGAGAAAAGATATCAATGGGGGTTAGTACATGGATCTCTCCAAGTAGCCCAGTAGCCCACTAAATTCCCTTGCAGACATGTGGCAGGTCCATACATATGATACCATATTTTAGTACCCCTTAGAAGTGGTGTATAGGTGAATGTTTTACCTTGTGAATGTAGCAGTTGACAAACCTGTAGTTCAAGGCTGACTTTGTCTGATGCACACAGTACACAGCCAATACATGATTAGGTACAAGTTGTGTGGGTTGGTTGGCATCCTTTTTACTATATGTATGCGAGTCAGAATAAGGTGTCAGTCTCTAGGGCCCTAGGTTGTTAGTGCATGTGCTATGTGTTGTCTGTTGGCCAAGGCCAGGGCATACTGGGCATGCCTACATCTGCCTACAGGGACATCCTCATGGGGGGTCCTCCTCCAAGTCCCCCTGTGGGTGCGGCTGTGGGTCCTAGGCACTGGTGGAGGCTATGTATCCCTTCCCTTCACTGATCCTGCTGCAGCTGTTTCTGCAGAATCATATTGTGTTGCATGGCACATGCTGTGAACATCTGAGCACATGTGGCTCAAGAGTACTGCAGGGTTCCACCAGCAATATAGAAGCACCAGAACTGCGACTTCACCAACCCAAGTACATGCTCTATGATGTTCCTAGATTGTGTATGTGCCTCATTATGGTATTCTTCCATGGGTGTGTGTGCATTTCTGATGGGTGTCATCATCTACGGTTCCAGTGTATAGCCAGCATCCCCCAATAAATGACTGTGTGGGATGTCCCCCCAGCAAACATCTGGTACAGCAGTGATTCATGCCAGATATGGGAGTCATGATAACTGCCAGGGCTGTCAGCACACACATTCATGATAATGCCCTGGGAATTGCACATGACCTGGCAGTTAATGGAGTGATACCCCTTGTGGTTGATGTAGAGTCTACCGTCCTCACTGGGTGGTGCCTTGATGTATACATGAATGCAATCTATGGTACCCAGTACCTCAGGGTAGTGTGCTACATGGTAGAAGTGTTGTATACTGCTGGGCCTTTCCTCAGGGGTGTGGGAAAAATAAATATGCCCACTGGCATGTGGTAGCATGGCATCCAGGAACTGGTGGAGTACCCTGGATGCTGATGCCTGTGATATTCTCATCATGTTCCCAGTTGGTCTTTGGAAAGTACCTCTAGCTAGTACCCTAATACCACCATGAAAGGTCACACTCAGTGTAATAGCGCACCATGCAAACATGCTCAAACACAATGAAACTCACATCTCGAAGGTAAACAAAGCTTAGTAGAAACTGTACACACACCCGTGCTCAGGTCAGCAGTGCACCATGCAAACAGGCACTTCTGAGCTCTAATGAGCTTAAAGGTCTTCAGACACCCTCCTCCTTTGATTTCAGCTACCTCTTCTCTGGACACCAACACAGTTCTGTGCCTACACGGATGGGATCTGTGGACACACATACCCATTTGTGCTATTCAGTAATCCCAGGTCATTTGCATAGTGATTCATGCTCACAACCTGGGAACTACATGGTTCCAGGGCCTGCCTCATTATTAACAGCACCATTCCACCATTGTATCTACTCTATGCAGGGTCCTATAATACATTACTGTCACATACTAATAAATTTGTTTTACACTCTTTTTAATTTTTTTTTTTAATAAAAGCATGTTTGTGGACAGAGGCATGCAGCACAAACATACCCAGATCATTAAAAAAATAAAATAATTTTATATTATTTTCCATACAGTTTTGGCACACGGTGGATAGTTTTGCACATATCTGTGTCTGCTATGCTATTTCTATCCATCTAACTGCACTTTTACAGCCCCGTTGTCTTTTTAAACTCCTGTACACTAAATCTTTCCATGTACACTATGGACACCAACACGGCATCTGCAGAACTGCCTATCTGCTTGTTGGATCACTCTACCTCCCTCATTTACATGTAATAAACCTGCTTATGAAGTGATTTGCATGCCATGGATACTTCCTTGTTGGTGCATGCATGGGCACTGTCCAGCTCTATTTATTGGATTGGAAACCTGCTTAATTCCCTGTAATCAGAATGCCACAATGCCAACAGGGAAAAAAAAGTCTCTGGAGGCTTTATTAAATCCCCCCCCCCCTCAATTTAAAGATTTTATTTAGAGATATGAATCATTTTTCCCAGTTGCCCTTTAGATGCTCTAGCACAATGTTACCTTTCAACCATGACATTATTAAACTATTTGAATGAGCAGTAGAAATAGACATTTATGCTCTGTATGAAAAAGGAAAGGTGAGCTCATTTTATAATTTTACTAAAGAAGAGCAAGAAGCAATGAGAGGTTTCATAAATTATACTGAAATTGTGATTAGACCAGTCGATAAAGGTAGTGGTATAGTAGTAATGGACATGAACCTTTTATATAAAGTCCATGGTTTATATGCTTATTACTACAGATCACATTAAGATTACAGGACATGAGAAAGCATTGATAATGAATCATGTAACATAATGTCTGCATAACTTGTATTGAAAGAATAAGATAGACAAAGCATTAAGTGATTATTTAATTGTTAAAAATCCCTGAGTGCCAGTAATTTATGGCATAACCAAGATCCACAAGTCTACCTCTGCACCACCCATAAGACCTATTGTTTCAGGTAGAGGATGGGTAACTGAACTTGCTTCTAAGTTACTATCTTAAGAGAGACCAATGAGTTCCTACAGAGTCTGTATGAATGGTCTACAGGAAGACATTTGAAAGACTCTTGTTTCATTACTCTTAATGTTGATTCATTATTTACTATTATACCCATAGACGTGGGCATACAGTCACTGGAGAAATATCTTTTAGAGTTTACAGAATATGAGCAGACATATATAAATACACTGTGTGAAATTTTATTGATAGTGCTGTCAGATAATGTTTTCTTACTTCAATGTCAGTTGTATACACAAGTATGATGTGTTGGTATGAGTACACCAGTGGCAAATAGGTTTACAAATATTATGCATATCTGGGAATGTGAATATATTTTATCTAAAAACAATCCTTTTTATGAGAATATCTTGTTTTACCACTAGTTTCTTGATTTATTTTTGATATAGAAAGGAGATCTAAACACCTTCCAGTCAGTTTACTAATATATCTGTAATGCATGTGATTTTTTTAAATACTTTTTATTGATTTTATGATCTGAAAACTATAAAAATCAGGTGCACAAAAATAAACAAAAAAAAATTACACAACAATTGAGATAATAAACAAAGCCATTAATATTTTTCTAAAAGTCACATACATGTTTGCCAGTATTTTCTTTGATGTGTAATATTTAATGTCCTTATTTTTAAGGTTGAAAGTTCTTTCTTACATACACTTTTAGCTAAGATAATGAAATCACTGAAAGATAAAGCAGTTTTACATTTCCAATTTTTGGTAACTATTTTTCTTGTTATTGTCAAAACAGACTAAAGGAGAGACAGCTGTCTTCTTAAGACAGCATCTGGCACTGGGACATTAAAGAAAATAAGTGGATCAGATATATAACATTTATCTGTTCACAAAGCCTGAGAAAAAATGTAAATTAATTCCAAAAGGATAAAACCAATTTACATTTTAATACCATATGAATCCAATCTGCATCTGAGTCACAATTATATCTTCAACATTTAATTTATAAATTAATTCAATTTTGTTAGGGGTTAAAAAGATTCTATGAATACATTTCCAACTATAAATTTTCCAATAAATAGAAGATGTTGCTTTCCAACTTGATTTTAAAATAAATTTTTATCATCCATTGAAAACTCGGTTCCATTTATCTTTGTAGAATAATTCCAAAAAGAAGAATTTAAATTTGTAAATTCAGCCATTGTTATTACTGACAGATAGGATTTAGTGTGATATGGAGTATAATTAATATTAAACAAAAAATCTAAGATTTTAGGGATTTATTTTCTTGACAATTCATTATGATTTTAATTTTATCTATGAATATTTAACCGGTTATCTTTTGGTAAGTAGTAAGTAAGTTGGTTGCTGTCATTGACTCCACAAACGATGTTAATATACTGCAAGAGGGTCTCACAGCAACTAATGACTGGTGCCAAATTCATGGCCTCAAGCTAAATGCAAAAATGTATCATCATACCATTTGGCAAAAACACATCCCCTTCTGATTACCACATCAACTGCAACCCCCTAAGCACACAACCTGTGGTGAGAGACATGGTCACTCAGGTTGATAACAACCTCACATTCGACTATCATATAGCGGCAGTGGTCAGAAAAAGCCTTTTACTTGGTTCATCTCATAAGTAATGGGATTGCATCCAGAATAAAGGAGGTTATTACTTCTCTATACTCCTCCCTCATTAGACCAATAATTGAATATAATGCCCTGTTTGGGTGTTATCTCTCCAAACATCTGCCCCAACTGCAAAGGCCACTGAAATACCTCACAAAGAGAATCCATGGCCTCCAACACCTGTCCTATGCAGACAGGCTAAAATCACTATCACTCTACTTGGTATTGTACAGATTGCTCAGAGGTGATCTGTCTCACCTACAAGGCAATCTCGGACCCTGCCCTACTAGAGATGCTCCATATCTGTAAGTCTAACTCCTCATGCACTACCCACTCAAAAGGCCTGAACCTAATATGTGACATTAACAAAACCTGCTGGAGTGACAGGTTTGTCTCCCAGAGGCTGCCTCATCTCTGGAATAGACTTCCCATACATGTCAAACAGAGCACCTCGCTGACCCTCTTCAAGTGCAATCTTGATGAGTGGATGGGAAACCACAAATTCATTCCAGGGGTTCTACCTGTGTCCCTCATTGACAAGGGCGACTGGTGCTGACTGATGCTTATTTTTGGGGATAAACTCTCAGCTAGGCTTGTAAGGGCCCCAGTGCCATTAACCTAGTAAATTCCTATGATCCTATGAGTATTTTGAGAGAAGAAATTCAGTAGTATGTAATCTATTTCTGTTTAAGAATTGACACCAGGATAATAGATTACTTTCTTGAAATTCTAACATTTTGTTTGAATTAAATGTCTCCAAAAATCCATCAGTATTAGGTATAGGAAATAATAGAAAAAGTAAGTCATTAAGTATGTAATTGGTATCTATAAATGTCTTAAATACATGAATAACAATCTACAAACAATAGGTGTTACTATTTTTTTATGATTTGTAAAATAATGTTTTAAAATCCAATAAAATGTATTAACTCCAAATAGATTATTCGGGAATAAATTATATTTATTATTTTGAATTAATATTTCATGTATGGATTTTCAAGCAAAATGATGAGAAGAATTTAACCATAATGATATTATATTTATAAAGGTGGATTTTGCATATAATTCAATATTTGGAAAAACCACCCAACCATCTTCCCGACTTTTAGAATGCCAATCAAAAGATATTCTTGGTTTATTAGGGTACCATAAAAATTTACGGAGGATTGTATTTAACTTATTAAGAATTTTTGTGGGAAGAAATATTAATGATTGTACATAGAATAAAGGTTTAGATAGAATAATCATCTTTATCAAAGTAAGTCTGTCTTCCATTGCAAAAAGGATTTGTTCCATTCCTCTATTAATCTCTTAACTATATTTATTGGATTCATATAATTAACCTGAATTGAGTGTTTTACTGAGGGCAGAACAACAATTCCAAAATAGTCAATTTGAGTATTATTTCAATTCAATAAGCTAAAGCAATTTAGAAAAGTAGTAATTGTTTTATTTATTAATAATGTTTTTGTTTTACTATTATTAAAATTCAAACCTGAGATCTTCTCAAAATAGTTTAAGGATGTAATAATTTGTGGTAAAGAAGATTCAATATCTCCTGTAGTTATTAAAATATGATCTACAAATAATTTTTACAACTAAAATCCTCAGCAATTAGAATACATTTAATTTTATACTTTGATCTAATATAATTTGCAAAGAGTTCAATAGTTAAAGCAAATAGTAAGGATGGTAAAGGACAACACTGCTTTGTACCCATTGAAATTTTAAAGGAATTATACAAAAAGTAACTAATTTTCATAAATAAATACGAGTTGCTATATAGATTTGTAATAAGATTTATGAATGTTACAGAACAGTTGTTTTCTCTAAGTGCCTTAAATAAATATGGCCAGCTAATAAAATCAAATGCTCTGTTTAAATTTAAACTTACTATTGTCAGTTCTTTTTTTTTTGTTAGCTAACTCAATTAATGTGTTTAATCTGATTATATTATCATGAACTTTTATATTTAGAATAAAAACCTGTCTGATCCTCATTTATTAATTTTGGCATTATATGATTTAATCTTCTAGCAAGAATGGATATTAATAATTTGTAACCAACATTGAGCAAAGATATAGGTCTATAAGAAGAATAGAGCTTACTGTCTTCATCTTTTTTTAGAATGGGAGAAACAATGGTATAATGCCAGGAAGGGGAGAAGGATTAGAGAAGTTTTAACTTTTTCAAATACTTTCAGTAAAAGCTTTATGATATTGTCTAGCATTAGTTTATATAGTTCTGTAATTAACCCATCAAGTACTGGTGCCTTGTTTGTCTTGATATTTTTAATTTTATGATACCAAAAGTGCTCGTACCACCAATGTCTCCCTAGTTGCACCAAACACCTCACGACTCAGCCGATAATAAAAAACAGCTTTAATTCCATAAAATTCCACAAAAGCAGTTCATAGGTTTAGCGCTTTTATCTACTGCAGGTAGACTTCTTCAGAACCAATTAAGAAAGATTACAACAGCTCATTTAAAGCAGTTTTGGCGCCAAAAATGTTGCTTGGGAATACATAATCATAAAAATAAAAAATAAAAACAAAATGCAAACAGAATAAAAATATAAATGAATATATGTATATAAAATATAAATTAATACTATTTACTGACAAAATAATAATATATATATATATATATAAACTTGAAAATGTTAAAAATTCATCTATATATAGGTACACTATAACCATTATACATATAGAACAAATTGATGATAAATGTTACAAATCTAATTAAATAAACACATATAGGCATGATGTTACAAACTTGCCCTCCACAAAAAATACTTTGTAAGTTTATAATGTGTATTTGTTTTGTAATATATATTTGTAGGTTTACCAACCCCAAAAAAGTGATGGGATGGGATGGAGTGGAATGAGGTGGGGTAGAATCTAGCCACGGTCCAAAAGTAGAAAAGGTTTAATACTAATATGTTCATTTAGACCTGGCCAAGAGGTGGCATCACATAAAATCTGCCATTTGGTCTCAAGACAGGACAAACCTGTCTTCCAGTCACCTCCATACTCTCTCACCCCTATCTGATCAATTATAGAAAATGTGAAGCTATGATGGGAACCTTTTTCACTTATATGTTTGCTTAAAGCGTTGTTCAAATCAACCTTTTTTATTTTATACAGGTGTTCGTAAATACGAGTTTTGAGTTTCCTTTCTGTCTTCCCAATGTAGTATCCTTGACAGCTGGAACAAGTGGCCAGGTACACCACTCGCATAGAGTTACAATTTCCTTTCTTACCATAACATGTAGTTCTATTTTTGTTATTGAGTTTAATAATATTACTCTCATTAATGTGTTGACAATATCTACAATTCCCACATTTATGTGTGTACTCATCTTCGATTTTAGCAACTCCTTTTTCTTTCCCCCCTCAACTATCCTCTTGATGTTATGTGAAGTCTTGTACACACTTATGGGGTGTGAGCCCAATACCGATGTAATATCCTCTGAACTCAAAAAGATGTCCCAATGCCTGTTCAGAATCTGCTTAACTAAATTTGAAAAAGGATTGAACATAATAACACAAACATTGTTTCTATCACCTGTCACTTGCTTTTGGGTATTCTTCCCTATGAATGTTCCTCCTAACAAGGGGATGTATTTATTTCCCCACGATCTGATGACATATTGGGTCACATCTGTTACCATCTCCTTAGGATACCCTCTGGCAAGGAACATTTTAGCAACAGTGTCCATCTGTTCCTCCATATCCTGTCTCATTGAGCACATTCTGGCTACCCGAATGCATTGTCCCTTGATGACATTACGAAAAATATATATTTTTATTCTGTTTGCATTTTGTTTTTATTTTTTATTTTTATGATTATGTATTCCCAAGCAACATTTTTGGCGCCAAAACTGCTTTAAATGAGCTGTTGTAATCTTTCTTAATTGGTTCTGAAGAAGTCTACCTGCAGTAGATGAAAGCGCTAAACCAATGAACTGCTTTTGTGGAATTTTATGGAATTAAAGCTGTTTTTTATTATCGGCTGAGTCGTGAGGTGTTTGGTGCAACTAGGGAGACATTGGTGGTACGAGCACTTTTGGTATCATCCTGTGCTGTTTTGTTCGAGCCATTGGGGTCCGGTCGGTTGATCGTGGTGTTGGTTGATTTTTTTGAGCTGTTCTTGAGTTGCCTACATGGCCGAATCGGATTCCATGTGTGCTTCATTGAGCAGAACGGAGTTTCAGGAGTTGCGTGCAGAGGTTATGTCACTACAGGAAGACGTCAGCAAGCTGCTGCAGCTAGGTTCCTCACTTACCAGACCAGCGGTCGAGGGTGTGGATGTGTTGCCAGTCTCAATGGGTCCGGACATCCACCCGAGCACTGTTACACCAGCCATTTCGTTAATTCTGACTCCACCGGCTGTGGAGGGAGGTGATAGCTTCAACAGTATACCAAATGGGCAAGTTATCAGAAATACGGCAAACACGCCGCAAGTACATTTAAATGTGGACAATAAGGAAACTGATTTTCAGCTTTTAGACGAAGGAGACTTTACATTTGATTTCAGTCTCTTCCATTCTCGGGAAGAGACACTACGCATGGGCGCTAAGCCAAAACAGAAGGAAAAGATGAAAACATATTCATCCATGGTAAACAGAAGGGGCATTCAACATCAAGGTACTGTAACAAATGACAATATTGGTAGCCCTTCTGTAAGGACCAAGTTTATAAACATTAAGGGCACTAATATGCCTAATAGTCACACCAGCCATGGTAACAACAATATTAAAAACTGTGGACTTTACAATATTGATGCTGTGAAGAACTTTTTGTGTGATGAGTATGATTTTTGTAATAATACTGACACTAGAGGTAACTGTGATGATAGAAATGTGAAGTCAAATAATGATTCCTTAAAATCTAAAATATATTTATTGGGTAAAAAACTACTTCAGATCAAGGGGGCAAAAATCGACAACGGTTACTTAGAGAAATGTTTGTTATTAAAAATTGTACCCAAAGGTTTGAGATTTTTCAAACTCCCATTGGGGATATCTTATAGTGAGACAGTTATGTTTGAATTTAATAATTTATTTGACAATTTTGGGCTTGAATATGTTAAATTATTTATGAAATTTAATGATGAAAAAATAGGAGGCTTAGTTACGGAAATTGAACAGCTTTGTGTAGAAATAACCCAGGACCCAGAATTTGATTATTGGCAAGAATTGTTTGACAAACAGTTCAGAGTGGCTAAAGCTAAGGCATATGATATTTACAATAGAAAACTTGACAAATTGGAAAGGGACCTGAAGGCATATAGAGCACACAGGGCATACATTTGGCCACATCCAACCCAGAATAGGACGAGAATGAATGAACCTAATTTCGGATGGGAAAGGGGTGGAAATAGAAGAATAGGGGAAGATGAAAATTTTCAGGGGAGAAGGTTTCATCAGGCCCCCATACATCACAAAAGGAGGTAATGGATCAAGAAGTAACCTCTTCTGAAGGTAGAAATCCATGTGATTCATCACCCAATTCACCCTTTACTTTAACACAAGGAGTTAGTGAAGTCATTACAACCAAAGATTTTCCATCTATGGAAGTGGTAGGGAACATCAATAAAGTCTTCATTTACTCTTTCAAAGGTTTCAAGGTGTATAACTTTACTGATATGTATATTTCCCAAGATTTTTTTAACCTGTTCAGTAAGGGAATGAAGTTTATTCCTTCTGCTAGGTTTAATTTGGTTGATACCATTAAAGAAGTCAAGTTATACTGTCGTAGACTTCAATTAGCTATACAATTTAAGGACAATATTAGGACCGACGCATCCAAAACACTAGTGAGAAAAAGCACGTACATCCCTACAAACAATGTACAAGTTAGTAACTATGAACGTATGGTTTGTAAGGATATATATCATTTGTACGGAAACATCCGGAGAGATGTCAGTCATTGTCCAGGTTTTCGTGACAATTTAACCAAGGGTGAAAGGGAGTGTTTGGACCATATTGTGGCCAACAGTGACATCAGAATTATGAAACCGGACAAGGGGGGTGGCGTGGTAGTATATGACACGTTAGTGTACAACAAGGCCATCCAAGACCTGTTATTTGGTTCCGGTAATTATGAACAGACATCCCTTAATCAGATCAATATTGGCTACCATAGAATAGACCTAGCAATTGAGGAATACCTTTTAGATAACCGTATTACAAATGAAGAATACGGGTTTATTAGAACAGAACATCCTACAATGGCCAGAATAGTGGGGATACCTAAGATCCACAAAAGTGTAGAAAATCCCCCTTTCAGACCCATTATTTCTGGCTCTAGGTCAAAAACATTTAATATAGGGGTAGCTATTGATTTTTGGTGTAAACACATCTACAATAAAGTCCCTCACCTAACTAAGGACTTTTGAGATTTTTTGTGTACACTAAAACAAGATGTATGGTCACGTGATCTAACCTTTATCACGATAGATGTTCAGGATTTATTTTCATGTATTCCCTACACAATCGGTCTAGAGTATTTTGAAAATAGCTTAAGGAAATACTCTGACCTTACATGGGACAAGATTTGTTTGATACTAGATATGATGGGACTTGTTCTCTCACATAACTACATCCAGTTCCAAGGAGAATTTTTCAAACAAATTCGAGGAGTAGCAATGGGGGCGTCATGTGCCCCCATTTTCGCGAATCTTGTTATGCTGGAGTGGGAGGATGTTTACGTCAAACCTAGTGAATTTTACAAGCATATCGCCCTTTACACACGCTTTTTGGATGACCTGTTCATCATCTGGAAGGGGCCAAAAGAGGATATACCAAACTTCATAGCATACATTAACAGTACGACCAACTTCTTAAGATTTACACATAAGGTGGAGAGGGTGGGTATCCCTTACTTAGACACTTATATTAGTTCAACGAGTGATGGTTTTCAGTCTAAAATTTTTAGGAAGTCCACCTTCTCCAATGATTATATACAATATGGCAGTTGTCACCCCCCGCATATTTTTCGTAATGTCATCAAGGGACAATGCATTCGGGTAGCCAGAATGTGCTCAATGAGACAGGATATGGAGGAACAGATGGACACTGTTGCTAAAATGTTCCTTGCCAGAGGGTATCCTAAGGAGATGGTAACAGATGTGACCCAATATTTCATCAGATCGTGGGGAAATAAATACATCCCCTTGTTAGGAGGAACATTCATAGGGAAGAATACCCAAAAGCAAGTGACAGGTGATAGAAACAATGTTTGTGTTATTATGTTCAATCCTTTTTCAAATTTAGTTAAGCAGATTCTGAACAGGCATTGGGACATCTTTTTGAGTTCAGAGGATATTACATCGGTATTGGGCTCACACCCCATAAGTGTGTACAAGACTTCACATAACATCAAGAGGATAGTTGAGGGGGGAAAGAAAAAGGAGTTGATAAAATCGAAAGATGAGTACACACATAAATGTGGGAATTGTAGATATTGTCAACACATTAATGAGAGTAATATTATTAAACTCAATAACAAAAATAGAACTACATGTTATGGTAAGAAAGGAAATTGTAACTCTATGCGAGTGGTGTACCTGGCCACTTGTTCCAGCTGTCAAGGATACTACATTGGGAAGACAGAAAGGAAACTCAAAACTCGTATTTACGAACACCTGTATAAAATAAAAAAGGTTGATTTGAACAACGCTTTAAGCAAACATATAAGTGAAAAAGGTTCCCATCATAGCTTCACATTTTCTATAATTGATCAGATAGGGGTGAGAGAGTATGGAGGTGACTGGAAGACAGGTTTGTCCTGTCTTGAGACCAAATGGCAGATTTTATGTGATGCCACCTATTGGCCAGGTCTAAATGAACATATTAGTATTAAACCTTTTTTACTTTTGGACCGTGGCTAGATTCTACCCTACCTCATTCCACTCCATCCCATCCCATCACTTTTTTGGGGTTGGTAAACCTACAAATATATATTACAAAACAAATACATATTATAAACTTACAAAGTATTTTTTGTGGAGGGCAAGTTTGTAACATCATGCCTATATGTGTTTATTTAATTAGATTTGTAACATTTATCATCAATTTGTTCTATATGTATAATGGTTATAGTGTACCTATATATAGATGAATTTTTAACATTTTCAAGTTTATATATATATTATTATTTTGTCAGTAAATAGTATTAATTTATATTTTATATACATATATTCATTTATATTTTTATTCTGTTTGCATTTTGTTTTTATTTTTTATTTTTATGATTATGTATTCCCAAGCAACATTTTTGGCGCCAAAACTGCTTTAAATGAGCTGTTGTAATCTTTCTTAATTGGTTCTGAAGAAGTCTACCTGCAGTAGATGAAAGCGCTAAACCTATGAACTGCTTTTGTGGAATTTTATGGAATTAAAGCTGTTTTTTATTATCGGCTGAGTCGTGAGGTGTTTGGTGCAACTAGGGAGACATTGGTGGTACGAGCACTTTTGGTATCATCCTGTGCTGTTTTGTTCGAGCCATTGGGGTCCGGTCGGTTGATCGTGGTGTTGGTTGATTTTTTTTAACTATTTTTAATTTTATCCTTTAGTTCTTTTAATAAAAAGGATATATCGATATTATTATTTGTTCATTGGTTAATTTTTGTTGTATATTATTTTTCAAAAAGTTGTTTGTTGTATTGACATTGTCTAAAATTGTTGTATTATCACTAATATACGTATAATGACATCCAAAACATTCTAAAATGTCCTTTAAATCAGTCACTTCTCTAACTTTTCCCTTTTGGTTCACTTTTATTTCTCTAATGTAGTTAATATTATTTTTCTTGGATAGGATGGCCAACTTATGAAAGCTTTTAGGATTAATTGAACAGGGATACATTTTCCATTTTTCTAACTGTATTGAGATTATATGTTGCATAATATCTAAATATTTTTGGTTTAATGTTTTTAATTCAAGATTTACAGTTTTATCATTTGGCTTTACCTTTAATTTTAAATTATCTATTTTGGATTGTAATGTCTTCAATTCATTGTCCCATTCTTTTCTTTTAATACCAACTTTCAATTCTTCCATATAAATATGCCTTTAAGAAATCCCATAAAATAATGTCCGTTACTTCACCGTTGCCATTTAGTTCCATAAATTGGTTTAATTCATTTATAAACCATTCTTTAAAATCTTTCACTTGAGTAATATAAGCTGGAATTATATGATTATTAATTAAATTATCAGTTTTTATGGCAATAGTAAATAAAATAGCATTGTGATCAGATAACGAGCAAGAAGTTATTAGTACATCTTCAATTTTAGAATATAAACTATCTGAAATAAAAAACGTTGTCAATAGTAGTTTGGGTACCAGATTGAAATGAATAATGTGTATATTGTAATGAATACATGGATTTCAATTTGTATAAATCACGCAATTTCAAGTCATTAATAAAAGTTTTTA
Source organism: Protopterus annectens (assembly GCF_019279795.1). Taxonomy (NCBI): domain Eukaryota; kingdom Metazoa; phylum Chordata; order Ceratodontiformes; family Protopteridae; genus Protopterus; species Protopterus annectens. Next base: position 664,205,409 of record NC_056725.1, read on the forward strand.
AGTGTTTTACTGCCAATGTTAATTTTATGGTTTGTCTGTTAATAGTATCTGCTTCTGATAGTATACGTTTAAAATCTCCTGCAAATATTAGTTCACTTTTAAGATATGTAGTAATAATATCAAGCATATTTTTAATGATTTTCACACCAATTCTAGGAATCCAATATGTATTTACTAATGTATAGTATTGCTTATTAATTTCAACTATTATCAGTGCCAGCATACTATCCTTATCAGTGTAAGTATATAAAAATTTAGGTTTTGGTAAAGAGCTTCTCCAAAGCATCATCATGCCTCTCCTTTTTGATTTAAAATATGAACCAGCTAATATATTATAATCTTTAAACAGTGTTCTATTTATAGCTTTGTCAATTATATGGGATTCTTGCAGAAATATTATATAAGCTTTGTGTAAATTCAGATATTTATTTAAACTGCTTCTTTTTAAACTGTTTAAACCATTAATATTTAGTGATAAACAGTTATATATAGACATGCAAAAAAGAGAAAAAAGCTTTAAACATATAAACCAATGATTTGTGACATAAAAAAGAAATCAAAATGCACTGGCTGTGAAAAGAAAAGTTAAAACTAATATTAAACATCTAAAATTGATAACGATTAAACCATTAGCCATGGAATAAAACATTCTTGGTTGGAGGAATAAATCATCCAAACTACTCACAAACCAAACCATATCAAATGATGAGAAAAACAAGGACCACACATGTGCTACTACTTCTTAAAAGAAACAGTGATTTATAAATAGTAAAGACACACTCTCTTAAATAACTGTACATTGCCTTAATTCAATAAGTAGATGTAGTTAACAATATTATGACTATTGTAGTTTTAACATTAAATATATAGTTAAGAGAAAACTATTTGAATTGAATTCAGTATATCAGAGTCACAAATCATTATCTTTGTGCTATGTAATCACTATGAATTCCCCATGTTCATTACTGATTATATATTTTTTCGCTATTACATTCTAATATGTTTAGAAACAGGTTTATGATGAATGAAGAGGACTAAATGTGGTATGAGACAAATGTATTTATAATCTACATTAAAATTATTTAATATATAATAGTACTCTAATGCCTATATTTGTTTTCAAATTAGAAGAATTGGTATTAATAAAATATTAATAATACTATCTTAATTAATGTGGGGGAGTTTTGAAATTAATGCATCTATTAGTTTTTAAGCATAAACTAACATTAGTTATTTTACATAGAAAATTAAGATTAAAATTAAAATGACTAGTATTATGATATAGTAATTAAACTATATTATCGGGATAAATAGTAGCTTTAATTGAAGTTACAATATGAGTCAAAGCCCATACCAACAGGAAAAAAAAATCCCAAAAGGAGCCCCAGGACACCCCAGAGCCTGTAGGCTACAAGGACATTCCCCTAAACACATCTTACCTGTCTTCTGAAGCACACCATTGAATATATGTTATATACATCCAGAATTGCCATTGTTCTATAAACATTAAGTGACTAACTTCTTGCTGCTCATGTTGAATCTCATTTACCTCTGACTGTTCAAGGGACATCATGTTGACACATGATTATTCGATTCCATATCTGTCGCTGGTTAGGAATTCTGGACCACTTCCTTCGGCCATTTAAAAGAATGTTTCGATCATTGCTTATTTAAATTCTCTATATGCATCTCGGCAAATGTCCCCACAGCCCACAGACCCAGGGTCACCCCAAGACCCCCACAAGAATGCCCATCCAGTCAGCATAAACCAGACTACCACCACCCACAAGTTTTTTTTAGTTTAATGTTCACTTTTCTCTCCTATTTATCTTGAAATTCAGATAATGAAAAGGGAACTGTGTAAGTTGATATAATATTTATCATTTTAAATTTTTGTGTAATGACATTAAAAGGTGAAAATGCATAACTATCATATAAATGTCAAGAAAAACAAAGCTATTATTGTAATAGTTTTGTCATCTCATATGTTTCTTGAAAAACAGATATAAATCATAACTCGTGAAAACTTTGTTGTAATCTTCCTGTCAATGTGATAAAGATCCCAAGGTCCATGATATTTCTGAACCATCAAATAAAATTAAAAAACTTCCAGCACAGTTCTAAAATTAAAATGACCAAAACAATTACAGCTACCTTTACTATGTGTAAGTAGAAGAACAAAATAATTAAATTATTTTCCTTTTATCAACATATAATTGTCAAAATCTAGAGTGATAGCCCAACACAAATGCTTAATGGATGCTTGTATACTATCAAATTTATAAAAAAATACACCAAGGCATTATTCTCATTTGTCTCCTTCCATAATAAGTGGTCTAGGAAGGCGAAAGTAATTTTACTTTATCCTTGCATTGAAGATGTACAACTTGTATAAACCAAAAACAAAAAACAGTATTTACATATACTTCCACCACATAATATTTTAAGCAATAAATATGATTAAATTGTCTTTCGATTAAATTTGTGTTTTAAATACTATTTGGATGTGTCAGCATTAAAATTAGAAAACTACATTAGTTATTGATTGTACATATCTAACTTACTATAATATGGCCAGTGATTCTATTACTAAATGTTTAGGTAATGTAAATTCAGGATCAAAACTGCTAGCAAATTACTTTTGAGGAAATGTATAAAAGATGTGTTAGAAAGCTAATAACTTCTAATAAGTCATATAACTTAAAAAAAAAACAATTTTCAATGCTCTAAGAAACAATTTACTAGCAATGTAATAAAGGAACAATAACCACATGAAGTGACATCCTGATGTCACTGTTTATCTAAAACACTTTCTCAAACTTCAGCTCTGGGTGAATCATTGTAGTGCTTCTAAGTTATAATTTAAAGAAAAGAAAGGGTTGAGTTTCTGATGCAGTCTTATATACCACAGAAGTGTCCAGAGTGGGTACTTCCTTCTGAGAATATTTTCTTTTTAAATTCACTTACCTACACTTTAAAAGTGCTTCTTATCAAGTCTTTACTGCTCCTTCTATTCTGCTAATAATCATTCTGAGCTTATAAAGCCTTCCAGAAATTGTAGGTTAAACTATCACTGTTATTTAATAAAGTCCACTGGGCTAAAAATGTGCAGCAATATCACAGGTTAGCTTCTGCATCTTCTTCCTGATGAGGCTGGGTCAAAGTTCATGTTGACGCAGAACGCTTATATCCACTTTACTTGTCCACATTGTAACTTCCACTAAGCAGCTTGAGCTGGAAAAAGATGCTATTTATGAAAATTAAATGTTAGGGCAAGAAAAAAAGCATGCAAATGGCTCAGGAAAGCATTCACTCTTATAAAATAGCTTGCGATCATCATATTGAGTCAGGCAGTAATGGACACATATAAAAAATGCCTAAACACGTACTTTAGTCAGCAAGATGATCAAAACATAAATATGTACACTGTTTATACATAGTATAAATAGAAAAAAAATCTTAAATTAAAATAAGGGATCTTAAAACTTATCCTGAAGCCCTTCACATGCCCCCTTGAGCATATGCAAAAGCACAATACATGCCATCCAAATGTTTACAGTGTCAAAAAAAGAAAAAAAAAAAAACATATTAATCAGTAAATTCAAAGCATAGACAATATAATCAAATTAGAGATAATCATAATATCTATAGTTTGTTGACATTTGTTATCTATTCATTCTGATGAATATGTGAGTAACTTAATTAACTATGAAGGACTAGAAAGTACATAAATCATAGATTTTACTTGTGACTCACTAAATATTCTCCTATGTAAGAAATATTAATATATAGATATGAACATATACAATAATATGTTTATTATCCAAATTAATAAAATCATATGTTATATGATTATCATATATACTTTTAGTGTATTTTTAAACAGGAAATAAACACAGGAAAAAAACTTCAAAAGAAAACTTTTACTTTATGTTATGACAATAAAGATGCAGCATAGTTATGATGTTAAGTAATCACCAAAACAGGAAAAAAATAATATATAACTTTACTTCTGTTTCATTTTTTTTTAGTTTTTTTCTTTTGAAGTCCATCCATTTTAGATGCATGTATTTTTAAACTGGTACTTGCCCAATCCATATCTTCAAGTTTATCAAATATTTTTCTTTTTTCTTAGAATATTTCAAAGCTTCTTCCAATGTATTAAATATTTTCTGTCCATCTGGAAGAAAATCCCATGTTTTGCAGAGAAAATCAATTGAGCTTTTATGTCCATTTTCTTCAAGCTTTTAATAAATGGTACATCTTATTTTCTTCTAGTCATAAACAAAGATGTGTAGTCATTGTCAAATCTAATAACATTGTATTTTAGCTTAATTGGTGTATTAGTCCAGGCTGACTTCAGTATTAAATCTTTGTCTTAACTAGACAGAAATTTAACAATAATGGATCAAGGCACAGGAGTGTTCCTTTTTAATGAAGATGCTGAAAGGGACCTATGAGCTCTCTCAATTCCAAATGAGAGAGCTTCTGGTAAATTGAGAGCTTTAGGCAACTAGTTGTTCAAAAAATATATCAAGTTGTTCCCTTCTTCTTTCTCTGGGATTTCATAAATTCTGATATTATTTCTCTGAGACCTACTCTCTAGTGCTACTATTTTTTTTCCAGTAACAAAGTTTTTTGTTTTATAAAAAAATTCTGAATGACTTTTATTTTCTGTCAGTCTTCTATCCAGGTCATTTCAAGCATCTTCAATTGAAGAAATCTGTATAGACTGCTATTTTAAGACTTAATTTAAAAAGCTCATTTGTTTTTTGCAGTCCTCTTATATATAATCCATTTTTGTTTCCAGGGTATCTAATTTAATAGAGAATATTAGAACTAGAATTAGAATAGTAATATAATAGAGAGTTCTTGAACAATAGTCCAAAGTTCCTTTTTTATAGAGTTCTCTTATGAGTTCACTTTTGAGTGGCTCATGTTACATGTAAGATCAGAAATTACACTGACAGGAAAAAAATCATAATGACGTTTCCAAATTCAAATTTCCTTTCAAAAAATATCAGAATTAGTTTATAGCTTTTAGATCTGGTAAAAATTAAGTTTTTCTTGAGTTAAAATAACAAAATCCTGTCAGAGAAAAATAATAAGAAGCAGAACAAAAGCTTTGTGCTGCTAGTTAGTCACCATCCTGGCCACACCCCCTGCATGTGAATTTTTAAAATTTAAAAAGTGTTTCTCCTATGATACAATAAGTTTCTTAGATATTACAATCTTTAAAAATCAGACAGGGACTATCAACACAAGCCCATATAAGAAATCAGTTGAGAAAAATGTCATATTAAATCACCAAAGCATGCATCCACAGTTTACGTTTAAAATATAATTAATATTCAGCTTCTTAGAGTAGCAAAATTGAATACTGTGGATACCAATATGGTACAACAAATGAGAGCAACAATAGAAGAATTCATAAAAAGAGCTTACAATAAGAATGAGGTAGAAACCATATGTGTTATGTCAGGAAGCAGCAAGCATCATTATCCAAACCTATTTTCTCTTCACAACAAAACATGAATACTAGAAACAGAAGCTATAACAATAATGATGTTAGATGTATTTTGACGTATAACAAGAACACATTAGCTATTAAAATTGTTATACTTAAACATTGGCACATTCTTAAAGATATACCAGAGCTTAAGCTGTGTCTCTAATCAACTGAGTTTTTTCATATAAAATAAATAAGAAACTTAAAAATATGCTCTGTTATAAAGAACAGCCTACTACTTGATTTGCAACATATACTATGAAGAAGAGAACACATAAATGTGGCAACTGTAAATTTTGTGCATGTATTGATACTAAGAAAATGTTTCTGCATCCATTCAATGGCAGAGAAATTGAGTTAAAAGCATATGGAAATTGCAACACTAAAAATTTAGTGTATTTGGCAACCTGTGATGAATGTAACTCTTACTATGTAAGCAAAACAAATCAAAGGTTGAAAGACTGTATTTGCAACCATATCTCAGAAGTAACTAGAGGTATGCCAACTAATGCGCTGTATAAGTATAAAACAATAAAAGTACACATCATGACTTTAAATTTAAAATATAAGAAGTTAGGTTTGAAAACATAAGAGGAAGAGATATAATACTTAATACAGAAATTCAAGAAATGAACTTGATATTATGATTAAAGGCTCATATTCCCCCTGGCCTAAATGGGTTTGTGTCTTTAAAAGCATAAGACGCTGTCCAGTTTGATTCTCAGCTAGAGCGTCTTCTGCATGGAGACGTGTGAATGGGCATACCTTCGTTGAAGGTTGTGCATCAGGGCTGGCAACTCGGCACATAAAAATCAACTGCCAATCATTAGCGGACCGGAGTTCCGCTGTGGCAACCCCTAATAGGGAAAAGCCGAAAGACACTACATTGATGGAGAAACATAGTTGCATTAGTTAATTGAATGGTTTATTGTAGTAGTTATGTGGTTTTTAGAAAAAGATATTTAAGCTTGTTTTTTTAAGTATTCACTTGTATACAACTGAGGAAGCCCTTTAGGTGAAAGTTTTTAACTTGTGTTTTTGAACTTTATTAAATTGAAAATTGTGTTATCCTCCCTCTCTGTTTCCAGTGAGCTTCCTTTTTCTTGGGTTACACATCTTTTGGAATGAACTGGATTAACTGTGGTTTGTTTATTATATTTGGAAATATCTGTAAAAGTTTATAGACATCAGTCAGTAACTTATTAAAATTAACTGTCCTTGAGTTTTTTTCCTACAAATATATTTACTTGCTTTCTGTGAGACAGTATTTGGCTTCAGGCCAATTATTTTACATTAAGAAGGTTCGTGGTCTGCACTCTTGTGGGAGGAGAGGCTGGACTCTGCCCTTCTGAGCTGGGAATTTCTGGTTAAAGGCTTATAGTGCCTGCATATTTGAACTGTTTCTTACTGAAATTGGTACACCTTGTTTGCTGTAGCATAGACAAGATCCAGGCCTGCTGAATCTAGCTTTGTTTGTATGCTTGCTGTTTGTTTGCTTGTTATTTCCCTAAAACGCTAATTCCACCTAAAACGTGGCTTTTCAGTGCTTCTGTGGATCCCTAGTGATATCTGCATTGCTTCCTGTACTTATTTCCTTGTTTCACTTGAAAGAAAGTTACTGTTTGTCATTTTTGCATTTAAGTTACCTGTAACACACTGCATTTAAGTTACCTGGCACTTGCTCACTAAAGCAATTATATAAGTCAGCACTAAAAAATTAAAAGCACTACACCTTCACAAACTCCCCTTGAGTACCTTGTTCCCCATTGGCCCTTTTTTTCAATTATAAAGGAATTCCCAATACTATTCTATAATGTCCAAAGGTCAGTTGTCAATCTCCTCTCCGGTCCAGCTGGTGAATCTGGGAATCTTGAGGCAATGTTACAACTGCCTCATGTACACAGACAACCCTCTCCTCCTCCCAACAAATTCCAACACATGTGAGAGATGCAACCATATAGCCAAACTGGAGGCTAAGCTCTCTCAACTCAGTACTGGCGTAACCAGTCAGGAGGAGAAGGAAACCACACTCACTACAATTCCAGTCTCACATAGACCTACCACGACAGCAAACCAAACACATAAACACACAAAAACATACTCGGAGGCTCTAAATAAAAATTTGCCTAAGCAGCAGAGACCTCCAAAGCAGACAACCAAGCAACTGCTACCCCAAAACAAAACACATGCAACACATAGCTCACAAAGCCAGTGTGCCGAACAGTCACAGCCCTTAAGGCTAAACAACACACCTGATACACTTGTAATAGGTGACTCTATTGTCAGGCACACTGACGTCCCGCTCACCAGGCTGAACAAGGAGAAGGTCATGGTGAGCTGCCTGTTGGGCACTAGGATCCGCCACATAACACAAGCACTCAGGTCACTCCACGGCAAGTACAAATATGACTCAGTTATTGTCCATGCTGGTGTGAATGACCTGAGACGTACCTCCCTGGACTACATGAAAAGAGACATAGAGGAGCTCTCTGAGCATGTAGCCCAGGCCGGTATGACCCTGACCTTGAGAAGCATCTTACCCTCACCAAGAATGATGCCACAATATGAAGACAAGATGATCAATTTCAACAATTGGCTTAAGTATTGGTGTCATTCAAAGGGGATCCAATGCCTGTCAGCCTGAGATGACATGCTCGACAAGCCACGATGCTTCACTAGGGACGGCTTGCACCTATCACCCCTTGGCTTTCAGATATTGGCAAAGGCTCTTGCTACCCCCATAGTGCCTTTTTTAGGCAAGGCTCAAAAGACAAACCCACCTCCATAGGTATCACAAGGGATAAGAAACTAAGAGTAATGCTACTCAATGCCAAAAGTCTAAACCTCAAGATGCACGCACTCGAAACTCTCCTTAGCATGGAGAACATCGATATCTGTGCAGTAACAGAAACCTGGTTCAAGGCTCCCGAGAGCACCCCAGCACTACCTCATACCATGCTTTTCGGCCCCAAAACTTGGACCGAACCACAAAAGGAGGGGGAATATAAATATTCGTCAAAGATACCCACACCTCCAGGTTGGTGGCACAGCACAAAGCATCAGAGACTATCCATGTGCAACTAACAGTGGGTAAAACTGCCTTCCAGTTTATAGCCTGCTACATACCACCCTCCCAAACCCAGGAACCCCACTCAGCCTTCCTGAGAACACTGGAAAATATGAAGGTCTCTCCAAACGCCATTAAACTGGGCGACTTCAACTACCCAAACATAGACTGGGAGCATTACTCTAGCTCCAACACCCTAGCCCAAAGGTTCCTAGAATTTATACACTCAAATGCTATGGAACAACTTGTTACCACTTCCACAAGAGGGGAAAACATACTGGACCTGATCATCACCAACATGGGGACGCTATGCTCCAGACCAGAAGTGTATCCCTCACTGGTAAGATCAGACCATAAACTAATCTCACTGGATATTCACATCCTGACCCCACCCCCTGCCCAGAAAACCACAGTGAAAAACTTCTCTAAAGCAAATTTCACACTCCTCAAAACCGAGGTGGAATCCTTCAAAGCCCCCGGGCCTGTGGAAATTACAGCCCAGACCGCAGAATCCTTTATAAATGCATTCTATGAACACCTTCAGGAATGCATGTATCATGCAATCCCAAATAAAACCAAGACCCAATCCTCCAAAGGCAGATGTCCTGTCTTGTGGACCCCAGCCATAAACCAGCTATACAATAGAAGGAGGAAGCTGCTACATGATAGAGCAAAATCCCAAAAAGGGAAGGCATCTTTGATCAGTATTAGCAAAAAACTACGGGCACTCATAAAATCGTCTAAGGTCAGCTTCAAGAGAAAAATTGCACAGGACACTAAGGATAATCATAAGGCTTTCTTTAGTTATGTTAGGAACCTGGGTGGGAATTCCCAGATATGCTCAGAATTAGTCCAAAATGACAAAAAATACACCGAACCCACAGACATTGCCAACATCCTAGCTGACAGGTTCTTTGCAACCCCACCAAAAGGACAAATATCTATCCCAGCAGAGTGCTGCCCCCATGAAATCTCAGATGCTCAGGTAAGAGCCGCCCTCTCCAAAGCAAAAAACACAGCATCAATGGGACCAGACGGTGTCCCGGGCTGCGTCCTACATGAACTCCAAGAAGAGCTAAACCCAAACATAAAACTACTGTTCAATCTCAGCCTTACTACAGGATATGTATCCAAAGAGTGGCGTACAGCAACAGTGGTCCCTCTCCACAAAGGTGGTGCCTCAACGGATCCTGGAAACTATCGCCCCTTAAGCCTGACTAGCTTGGTCTGCAAAGCTATGGAAAGGATCATCATGGACCTCATAAATGAAGATATTGGGGACCTACAGACACTGGATCCTACCCAGTTTGGCTTTGTTAAGGGCAGATCCTGCCTCTTAAACCTGGTCGATTTTTTTGAAACAGTCACCAAGGCCATTGACGAGGAGAAGGTGGTCCACACAGCCTACCTGGACCTCGCAAAAGCCTTCGATGCAATACCCCACTCAGGCATTTTAGATAAGCTCACCAGGTTAAATATAAACCCCTATGTCACTAGATGGGTTGCAAACTGGCTCAAGGACAGAACCCACATGGTTAGAATTGCTGGAGCCATGTCAGACTCCACACCAGTTACAAGTGGCATCCCACAAGGCTCAGTCCTGGGACCTCTCTTGTTCGGTATATATTTCTCGGAGGTACAGGCCAACATGGAAGGACTGTGGCTGACCAAGTTCGCAGATGACTGCAAACTGGGCACCATAATCGACTCTCCAGCTGACACAAGCATCCTCCAAAAGGGCCTCATAGAAACAGACAACTGGTGCCAGAGCCATGGCCTCAAGCTAAATGCCAAAAAGTGTATAGCCATCCCCTTTGGCAAAAACAAAGTGCCCACAAATTACCACATAGGTGGTAATCCATTAAGGATGGAAGAAGTAATTAGGGACCTGGGGACCCAAGTTGATAGCAATCTCTCATTTGACAACCACGTGGCCAAAGTGGTTAGAAAAACATTTTATATAGCCCACCTAATCATGAAGGGATTTACATCTAGATCAGGGGAGGTCATCGTGCCTCTTTACTCATCCCTCATCAGGCCCATAATTGAGTACAATGCCCCTTTTGGGATGTACCTTACCAGACACCTGCAGCAACTGGAAAGACCCCAAAAGTACCTTACCAAGAGGATCAAAGGGCTCAAACAGATGTCATATGCTGCCTGGTTAAAGAAACTCCAGCTCTACTCAGTGGCATACCGCCTGCTCAGAGGCGAGCTGTGTCTGACGTATAAAGCCATGTCCAACTTGAAATTAATGGACATGCTGCACCTCAGAAAATCCAAATCCCATCGAACTACGAGCTCGAGAGACTTGTAACTCAGCACTGAAATAAATAGGACATGCTGGAGGGACAGATTCATAACCCAGAGGCTCCCTTCACTCTGGAATAAAATCCCTGTCCAGGTTAGGCAGAGTCCCTCATTGACTCTCTTCAAGAGGAATCTTGATGAGTGGATGGGGGATCGTAGGTTTACCCCGGGTATCACTTCTGTGTCACTGTTAGACAGAGGCACAGTATACTAACCTCGAAAAAGGGCATAGCAAAATTAATTTAAAATGGGTGGCGAAAGCCAAACACACTCTGACTAGGCTTATAAATGCCCTAGGGCAGATAGCCTAGTATGAACCTATGAACCTATGAACTTAAGTGTTTTACCAGGTTTCAAAACTGGTAAAACACTTTGGCTTTTTTTTCTGTAACTAGTAGTACATGGAGGAGATAAAACTCTAGTTATGATCCTGTCTCACTGATCATAACCCATTATTATTTGTTCTCGATATGGATGCCAAGATTCACTCTTGTGGTGACTTTCTGGGCATCCATGTCTAGAACACATAATAATGTGGTTACAATTGGAGACCCAAACTTAACCCTCTGTATTGTCATATGTGCCAAAGCATGCAATTAAGAAATCTATCAACCTGAAGCATTAAATTTCTCCAAGAAATATAACAACCAATTTTGAAAGACTTCCCATCATACAAATTAGGCAAACAACAATGTGTTTCAAACACTGAACAAACAGATGAAATCTGGGAGCATTCTACATTTTACCAAGTTTCTTCAACCAAACAACAAGCGGCATGTGCATCATATCAATTTAATTGTTACTTATATTTCATTGTGCTGTTGATGGATAAATGCACACAAGTCAAACACCAAATAAAATCCCACAATTTAAATTGTCTATGCAACAACAATTGAAATGTAGAATACTATCATACATACTTGACAATTCTTGCCACCTCAGCAAGAGGTTGAAATTGAACCAGTATAGAAAAATACATATTATTTTCCAGCGAGTAGCAGTGGTATGCAAGTTTCCATTTTAAAACTTATTCTATACTATTCTAATATTCCCCTAGCCTGCAGGTAAATTTCCACCTTGTAGAATGTTTCCAATTAGCAAACTATTCTCAATATTTTGTAGTAATCTGCATAGCTGATGATTTGGGGAAGTTAACCCTTTGTGTGTTGGATATGGGCTAGTATGGCTTTAGCCACTTGTGTGCATGACACGTTTATTTGGTTTTAGTGCTTATATTCTATACCCTATTTTAACATTGGCAGGAATCTTGTTTTAAAATAAGAAAATCTTTTTTTCTCTTTTGCAACACATCTGTAAGATAATTATTTTTCTACTATACTTATTAAATAATTACTCCACAATTTCCCATTAAAATCTGTGGAAACTTTAACCCAGAAGTGAGAAGCCAAACTGTTTATTAGCCTGACTTCTTACTTGTAGCCCACAAGTATAGTAATAGGACATGGATAACCAACCCATGCCCTGTTACTCTATACCAAAAGAGCACAGTGGCAAATTCACTCCAATAAATGTCAAAAATAACCAAGAAAGTATAATTCTCACAGGAAAACAATTTATTAAGCACTTTTGTTTGTACGACACCACAGACTTAATTCCATGAGTGCAGCTACATGACAGGATTTCAGGTTTTCTACCTCATGTCTTGATTATGATAATCATGTCCCCATTTATATGAATATGCTGACCACATTCTGCTTGAACATCTACTTTGCAAAAATAGTTGTACAGTGTATAATCTAAATTGCTACTCTTTTAATGTTCTCTGGTTAATACCTAGAAATAAGCCTTACGTTTATGAAGCTCTCACCATTAGCTGTCTTATGCACAGCTATCTATAAATTCATAATAAGATACAGACTGTAGCATGTTACAAGCTGGTTATATTTGACTCGGTAATTTAATATTTCAAATGTGAGGCCAGCAAGTGTCATGCAGCAATGACAATCTGATTATTCAAACCTATTTTAACTGTAAGTTATTGTCCTTTTCCCATGTTACATAGCTGGTTTACATGTGGAGTCAGGAAACAAACATGAATATATGAAAAAACTATGGCAGCTCAATGGAGTATTTATTAAAGCATGTCTGCAATGTTATACTCTATAAAAGAATGCTAACACATTAAGAAGGTGCCACTTATTCTTTTCATACATGTTGGTTAAAACAGAGGCACTGCATTTTCAGAAGTTAAGAACAGAAATAGGACTTCATGTGATGTCAGGTTTACATATGTAGTGTCTATTTGTGATTTCAGTGTGTGAAATTCAAGTTCTAGACATGCATGGCTTTGTTAAAATGACTTCTATGAGTAAAACAAAATTATTTTGACACAAAGATAAATGCTTACCAGAACAAACAATTCCAGCATCATTTCTGTGTGTGCAGTTTTCCCTTTTTTGTGGTGAAATAGGACAGTACCAAAGAAGTGATTCATTGTCCTGACACTCAAAACTGTCTTGCCATACTGGACCCAGACCTTCTCCAAAGTGAGCTCCTTCTGGTATTGATAGTGGAATTCCACAGCTCAACTGGTTACAGACAACTCTGGCATCATTCATATCCCAGTTGTTATCACAAATTGTCCCCCACGTTTCTCCATACTGGACTTCAAGTCTGCCTTCACAAGCATGGGTTCCACCAACTAGTCTTGGGCCTCTGTGATCTGAAGAGTCAAGCAATGTAGTTTGATTCAATGCAATTTAAACAGAGAAATCTAGTTATCTATAACTTATAACTGGATAAGCTCAGATGACTGCTGGCTCTAGTTTAATTATTAGAAGACTTTGTAACAAAGCATATACAACATGATACAAATTAAATCATTATATGTTGCAGAAACTTGCATTATGTTCGGGTATTATAGTCTTCCCCTTCACCCCTGCCATCAGACCTTTCCATCCATCCCCCATATGAGTGTATTTGCCCCCCTCTAGAGCATAACCACCCCATTTGTACCCCCCACCATCCCATTCATCCCTCTAGGCAAGAGACAGTCCAGGGGAGAGACAATCCATTCATTCACTTTTCATAGTGATAGCTAACAAAATTATTCCCACTATAGGATGAGAGCCAGTCCATTCAATCTCCCATCCAGGGTGACAGCTAGCCCATTAATTCACCTCTCCAGAGTTAGAGCCAACACATTCACCCCCCCCCCCCCCAAGGTGAGAGTTAACCCAGTTATTATTCTTCCAGGGTGAGAGTCAGCTCATTCATTCCTCACCAGTAGAAAGCCAGTCCATTTTTCCCCAAAGGGAAATTCAGACCATTCATTTCCTCTCCAGTGTGAAAGCCAACCCATTCATTCCCCACCTTTAAGGTGAAAACCAACCTTTTCATTCCCCCTGCAGGGTGAGAGCCAACCCATTTATTCACCATCCATATTGACAGCTGGCCCATTCATCAACCCCCTCTTCCAGGGTAAGAGTCAGTTCACTCATTCCTCCCAGGGAGAGACAGTGCATTTATTCCCCCTCCAGGAGAGATCCAGCCCATTCATTCCCCTCAAGGGGAGAGCCAACCTTCTTGTTTCCCAGTTAGGATGACAGCCGTATAGCCAAGTCATTATCTGTCTTGGGTAACAACTTATTAGCTCATTTGTTTCCCCTATAGAGGCAAGAATAAAAAGCCAGCAGGCCTTCATTCATGTGAGGATCTACTCCTTCCCCACCTAACTCCATCTCAGTGTTAGCATGTAACATTCACTTAAACTGCTGCCTAGGAGGTCCAGCATACATGTTTCTGTATGCACCCAGTCACAGCCTTCTGGCTGTATGTGTGGCACAAGCTATACCACTGCAATTGCTATTATCAGGAATCAAACAACAATGTCAGTGGTGCAGCTGGTCACAGCACCTCCCTGTCCACAGGATGGGTGTGCCAGTTTTGGCCGCTCACTCTCCCCTTCATCACCTTCATCCTTCCAGTACCCAGACCACTAACTGAGCCTATGTTGTCTGGGTCTTAGGTAGTAGGGCTTTATCCCTGTATATCACAGGCAGAGCCACTGGTGTTCCATTTTATAATACGAAATCTATAGGTTTTGTTTAACATTGGTTAACAAAGAAATTTACATAGCTGTGTCTTCTAGTAATAGAGAAACATTTGCAAATCAAGCTAAAGACCATTTTTAATAGATCCTTGGATGAATTGTGCCTGTTTATTCTAATTATGCACCCTAGATAAAGGGTATGATAAAAATAGGGCTGCTACACTGTGCAAACAGTATGCATTTATTTACACCTTTTGACAGATATCCAAACCTTTAGCTTTATCATTGGTATACCATTACATTACATTTACATAATTGCAGAATGAGACAATAAGTCTATCAAGGCTACTCCTTAAGTGCATTTAGCATTCTACCCCCTCCCCCTCCCTTCATTTCCCCCTTACCCTTTCACCAACTGTCTCGTGTGCTTTTGAATGCTTCTATGGATTCCCTCTTGACTTCCATTCCAGCAGTATCTTCCATGGACCTACAGCCATTGTTATGAAGAAGTACATTCAGAAATGCAAGGATATCCATGGAGTACTTAGTCTCTAAACTCTGCTGCTTGTGCCCCCCTTCCAATAATCCTTTTTGTCCATACTAGCCTCTTCACATCTTCATGACATGATCTCGTCCACTATTATCATATTCTCCATTTCTCCTGGTCTCAAAAGAGAAGATGGTGAGCTCCTCATATTTCTGAACATATCCATTCCCTTCCATTCCACTGACCTATCTCCTGGATTTTCTCTGATTTCTTCCAGTAATCTGATGCCCCTTTCTTCCTACTGCCACCAGAACTGCAAATTGTGTGGCCTGATTCATACCCTGTAGATTGGAAAAAATTATTCTTTGTTTCTAGAGCCTATACCCCTTAGAATACAGTTCAGTTTACTGTTTGCTGTTTCCTGTGACATCTCACTTTGCTCCTGGTGGTCACATCCATGTATGATTAACATAGGTTCATAGGCTGGGACTAGGCTGTCAGCCCTATGGCCTATACAAGCCTAGCCATAACAATTCCCTGGATATTTTGTCCCACAATATTTACTTCCCTGGACCACTGTTTAACAGGGTGACTGACATGAATCCCAGGGTGAATTACCTATCCCCCATCTAATCATCAAGATTCCTTTTGAAGAGGGACAAGGAAGTGCTCTGCTTGACATGTATGGGCAGTCTTTTCCAGAGTATGGGGAGTCTCTGGGTCAGTAACCTATCCCTCCAGCATGTTTTGTTCATTGTGCTAACAAGGTTTAGATCCCTAGAGCATGTGGCTCTGAGGTATTGGGATTTCTTTAAGTGGAGCATGTCCAACAGCTCAGGGTTTGACATGGCCTTGTATGTTAAGCAGAGATCGCCTCTGAGTAGACGATATGCTACAGAGTATAGCTGGCATTTTTTTAGATGGTCAGCATAGGGCATCTGCTTTAGGCCTGTGATTCTTTTAGTGAGGTATTACTGTGGCCTTTCCAGCTGTTGCAGATGTTTTGTGAGATACATACCAAATGGGACATTGTACTCTATAATGAGTCTAATGAGGGATGAGTACAGTGGGACAATGACCTCCTTTTTTCTGGATGAAAAGCCCTTAGTGATGAGGTGTGCCACATAGAAGGATTTCCTGACTGTTGTGGCAATGTGTTTATCGAAGGTGAGACCATTGTCCACCTGTGTCCCTACGTTTCTCATCACACTTTCAATGTTTAGTGTACTGCCACCTATGTGGTAAGTCATGGGTACATGTTTTTTCCCAAAGGGGATAACTATACATTTCTTGGCATTAAGCTTGAGCCCATGGCTCTGGCACTAAGCATCTGTTTCTGTAAGGCCTTTTTGCAGAATATCCACATTATTTGGGGATTCAAATAATGGCTCCCAGTTTGCAGTCATCTATGAACTTTGTTAGCCAGAGTCCCTTAGTGTTGGCCTGTACTTCAGAGATGTAGATGCCAAACAAGAGTGGTCCCAGGACTGAACCCTGAGGTACTCCACTTGTTACTTGTCTGGAGGTGGATTTTGAGTCGGCTACTTTTACAGTCTGGGTTCTGTCAGTAAGCCAGTTGGCAACCCATCGAGTGACGTAGGGATTTTTGCCCAGCTTAGTAAGTTTATCTATGATTCCAGAGTGTGGGATAGTGTTGAAGGTCTCGACGAGGTCCAGATAGGTTGTGTGGACCACCTTACCCTCATCCACAGCTCTGGAGACTGATTTGAAGAAGTCATTCAAGTTCAGGAGACAAGATCGGCCCTTCACGAACCCAAACTGGGTGGGGTCCAGTGTTTGAAGGGTGCCAATGTCTTTGTTTATAAGTTCCATGATAATGCGTTCCATGCCCTTGCAGATCAGCCTCATCAGACTGATGGGACAGTAGTTCCTGGGATCCAAGGTTGATCCCCACTTGTGGAATGGGATAACTGTAGTTGTGCGCCACTCAGTGGGCATGATGCTGGAGGTGAGGCTATGATTAAACATGACACTTAGGTGAGGTGCCAGTTAATTTTTTAGTTCATGTAGTACACAGCCCGGGATGTCATCTGGTCCCATGGATGCTGTATTCTTAGCTTTGGAGAGTGCGGTTTCTACCTGTGTGGCCATGATTACCGGAATTTAGCAATCTTTTGGTATTGAGATGGGTCCTTTAGGGGTGAGAGGAGGGAGAAACTGGCACTAAATCAATCTGCCAGGATATTGGCAATATCCTTGGGATCAGTATATTTAATCCCATTCTGTTGTAGCACAGAGCAGATCTGAGCATTGCCATTTAGATTCTTGACATAGCTATAGAATGCCTTGTGGTTGTTTTTGGAATCTTTGGCAATTTTATTTTCGTAACTAGCTTTGGAGGATTTTATGAGGGATCTCAGCTTCTTACTGAGGCTGGTAAGGGAGATTTTTGCATCCTGGGATTTTCCGCTTTTCTGCAATACTTTCTTCCTTCTGTTGTATAGTTTGTTTATGGCAGGGGACCACCAGATTGGCTTCCTTTTTTTGGAGGAGAGCTTCCTGGTTCTATTTGGGATGGCACGATTAATGCACAAGTGGATGTGCTCATATAGTGCCTTAGTGTAGGATTCATCAGTCGAACTTTCAGATCATATCTGCATGGGTGTCATGAAGTTTGTCACTTCTGACTTGATATGCATGAAGTTGGCTTTGGAGAAGGTTTTTAAGGAGGTTTCCTTACTGGGGGGTGGGGGTGGGATGTGGATGTCAAAGGCGATTTGCTTATGGTCAGACCTGACCAATGAGGAGGTGACCACTGGTGTGGAGCATCTATCTCCCATGTTGGTAATGACCAGGTCTAGGATATTGGAGTCCCTGGTGGGACAATGGATTAGTTGATCCAGGGCATTGGAATTTATTAATACCAAGAACCATTGGGAAAAGGTGTTGGTACCCGAGTAGTTTTTCCAGTTAATAGCAGGGTAGTTGAAATCACCCAGTATTAGAGTGTTTGGTTGTATCTTAACATTTTCCAGTATGTTTTGAAAGGTGTAGTGAGTATCTTGGGGCATGGTGGGGGATCTGTAGCAAGCTACAGTTTGGATTGCAGTCTTACCTAGTGTTAGTTGCACCTGAAGAATTTCAGATGCATTGTGTTGGGCAACTAGCCTGGAGGTATGAATATCCTTGGTGAATATGGACACTTCTCCACCTTTAGTGTTTTGGTCTGGGTTTGGTAGCCAAAAAGTGTTGTAAGAGTTGTAGCCTAGTATTGCAGGGGTGCTCTCTGGAGCCTTGAACCAGGTCTCAGTTTCTGCACAGATATCGATGTTCTCCATTTTTAGGAGTAAATCTTCATCCACTGCTGTCATCTGTTCTACTCCTCCCCAGCTGATGCTTCACTCCAGAACTGCTGCATTACAAGTGCAGCTCTATGCATTTTTTTTGCAATGAACTTCAACCAACACTTTTCTGTCTACTTGGTAAGCCTTTCCAAATCTTTCTGTAAAGTTTTTCTTCCATCATCCAGTGCTGCACCTTTGTGCCATTAGCAAGGAGGAGGAGGATGATCCTGATTTCAGTTCCCTCAAATATGCCTGAGGCAAACTCACTGATGAGTGTAGGCTCAGGACAGCCACCTGTAGTATTCTACTAATCAGTTTCCTAATTCCTGACATCATCTGTTTCTGACCCCTGTCATTTCTGTCCTACCATTCCACCACATACCAGTCCATTTCCTCATTCTGGGTCTTCCTCCATGTAGAACTATGTCAAAGCATTTGCTGAAGTCAAGGTAGTTTATGTCAACTGGTACACCCTTCTTACTTTCTCCTGTAACTCTCTTCTTCTGGACATAGAAGCACTACATTATTTCTCATGAGGATTCTAAGATGTATATCAAGGCTGCTAGGCTGACGAGCCTACAGTTAAGATGTTTCTTGCTCTGTACCTTATACAAGGCAATGACTTTTTGTTTACTAGTCCTCAGGCCTTTTTGGACTATCCAGTGATCTGTTGAAAATCTCCATTAGCACTCTAATCAGACTTCAAGGATCCTGTGAAGTACCCATCTCGTGGTTCTTTGATGATTATGATACCCTGCTATGATGTCATCTTAAGTGTTTATAGAATAAAGTATGATACCTTCTTCTAATTCCTCTTCTAACAACCTTTGGCATCTTATATATATCCCTGTATATATCTCTGCAGTCAGTATAACAGACCAGCTGATATTAAGCAAAATAAAATGCAGTCTATAATGTCAGTTGTATTACCAAAAATAAATGTTTCTGGAATTTGAGGGCATTCCTTAACCAAAAATATAAACACACTTCCAGTACCATTAAAACATTAATTGCAATGATTGATTTTATAACCTTAAAAATAAGGTAAGCAGTTATATTATTTAGCCAGGTTTCAGTACATCCACTTTGCGATAATGTAAGGGATGCTTAAGAAGAAATACCCCATTATTAAGGTGATTAGCTTTCAGGTAGCGCTACATAAGTGGGACCCCTCTGATACTGATACCGATACTGCTTAAGCTGGTATAGGAACCCTTTACATCTCACGCGAATGCTGGTTTTGTATACTGTGCTGTTCCAACCTATGAGTACTTACGGGTTGTGCAAACGTGAATAATTTTAGATAGTTTGGCTAGCTTTTAAAGTGACTGCTCTTGTATTTGTTGCTAACTTAGAAGTGAATGTGTTTAGTTATTAGGTTTGCCTTACAGTGGAACTGTTCCTATCCTAGTCCTCACACTTACTGCTTTCATATATCATATTTCTGTATACGCGATAGCGTTCCGTGTTATGACTTGCTATTTACACCATCTACACCTCCTAAAGAGACTGGAAAGTGTTTCAATTGAATTGTTTATGTTAACGTGAATGCGTTCACTGCATTACTCTGGTGAGTGTGGTGATTTGCTGTAACATTAGGCTCTATATAATATTAGCTATACAGTTATTTATTTGAAATGTACCCTTCACCATTTATATGTACATCCTAAAGAGTTATATCAACTATGTGTAACGTTGCTTTGCTTACCAGTTGACGTTGCTTTGCTTACCAGTTGCATAACCTGTCTTTTATTGCATTTTGACTCTGAATTGTAACCCTGTATGTCAATATTGTACTCTAACATTATCTTTTTGTCCTCTTTCCCTCCTCTAATAGCTATCCCCTCCACGACCCTGTGTCTTTGCCTGGGTTGTATCCCTCTATTTTCACTATTAGGGTGTTCCCCACAGAATACCCTTGGACTCGATCAGGACATTGTCTTCTTCTACCACCCTCTACACCACCAGAAAAAAAGAGAGTATGTCTACCTAGTCATGCTATATTACGTTTTAACTAAATGTTCCTGCTAAACTTTCAGACTGCCACTAGCTAAGCAGCCAGCAGCTACCCCTCCTTAATCCTTCATTTCCCCTCACAGTCTCCTCGGATGGCCACATAGTCTATCCTCTCTCCCCCTTCTAGTACAGCTCCACGCCTGGTAGCTCCCTTGTTTGCTTACTGCACTACTACTTTTGTCCACTAGATGTTATACTTTTCTCATCCCTATTTGGGATATTAGTACTGACTTCTACCTTACACTTTTATTCTCTCCTCCTTATACTAATCCTTTTCCTCCTTTACCTCTCTGTCTCATCCTCTCCCCCGAGGCTACTTTCTCTTGCCTTGATTCCCCCTTCCTTCCCTGATACTTTTTCCACTCTCCTCTGGTCTACTTTGTGTGCCCCGCTCCTCACCCTACCCCCATATCCCACCCACCCCCAGGGGTCCTACATTTATATTTCTACTAGCCACACCTCCTACTACTGCTATCCTATCCTATTCACAGTCTCACACATTGTGTAACTTCCTTCACTTAGTCACACCTACTTACCACTTTAACCAACCCCACCACTATCTCACTAAAGTCCTATACCATTACAGCCCCCTCCACTCTACCCCCTACTCCCACAACACACCCCACTACAACATATCAGGAAACCCTACTTCACATACAACTATCTTATCATGTCTACAACTATCCTCCACTCACAACTTAAACTACCTATCACCTTCTTACTATTATTCCTTCTCATTACTACCTACTTCTTAACCTCCTATGAACACTCCTTAACTGTTTCTCTCTCACTTCCCTCAAAACATACTAGTACACCTACAACATACCTACCTTCATCCTATTTACCTACCTCCTCACAAACCATATACCTACTTCCCAAATACCATAGACTATTACATTGTAAACTACTAAAAACTAAATCAAAGAAATTATTTGACACATCTCTAAAACACATAACCAAAAACTATGGTCTACTACTCCATCTACTTCAGGATGGTGACATACACCCCAATCCAGGCCCTCAACCTACAACTACTGAAACACACACTCACCATATAAAAGCTCTCCTTCCTCCATCAACTACAACTACAAACATACTATCCTTGGCCCACCTAAATATACGCAGTATCTGTAATAAAGTTAGTCAAATACATGCCCTACTAGAAGTACACAACTTTGACATTCTATGCTTATCAGAAACCTGGCTAAAACCATCTATTAAAGATATTGAAATTACCCCACCTGGATATAACATTGTTAGACTTGATCGCACCTCCAAGAAAGGAGGTGGAGTAGCTATCCTATATAAATCTAACCTGAAGCTTACTCTCCTTGACCTTGCTCTTACCCAAAACAATAATGTCGAAATAATCTGCTCTAGAGTTCAAATTAACACTACTAAATCAATAAACATCATTTGTGCTTATCTGCCTCCAGGAAATAATATCCCCACATTAGAACAACTTCTTGAACAACTCTCTAATTACCTCCCTCAAGAAACACTACTCCTTGGAGACTTTAACATTGACTGGAAATCTTGTAACAATGCTAACCCCACTTCCCATTTAAACCTTTTTGGTTTCAAACAACTAATTGATAGTGCCACTAGAATAAATAAAACAAGCAAAAAAGAAACCACCTTAGACTGGGTTCTTACAAACTCCCCCTCACAAAGCTACAAAACTGGCATCCTTCCTGATGACCTTAGTGATCACTCCTTCACATATGTCATTAGAGCTAAAACTCATCAAAACTTACCTACCTCACATAGAACACTATATTCAAAGAAACAATTTAATCCCCAAAGATTTCAAACAGAACTCTCACAATACAACTGGACCCCTCTAAAGCACCTCTCTCTCAACAAAGCCGTAGAACATTTCAACTCAGCATTCCTTACAATCTTAAACCACCATGCCCCAAGTCGTACCATTAGAATAAAGACCAGAACAGCATCCTGGCTTACCTCTAATACTAAACAAAAGATCAGGCTTAAAAATAAATCTTGGAAGAAATGGCGCTCCTCTAGAAACCCAACAGACTATCAAACCTTTAGAGAGCTGAGAAACAAAACCAAAAATGCTATTATTTCAGACAAAAAGAACTACTATGTAGAACTTCAGCAATCCACAAAAAAAAAACCAAAAAGGTTCTGGTCTACTATCAATCATCTACTTACCCCAGGTAAAATAGTAACACCTAACCCACAGAATCTAGACCCTGATAATCCCTCTTTAATAGCCAATAACTTCAATAGCTTCTTTACTACTTCCATACAAACACTAGCAAGCCATTTATCCCCTGATGCTTCCCAACTGATCTTAAGTAACACCAACAATGTCATTCCTTCCCTTCAACTTCAACCCATACCCACCTCCTACATACAATCTCTCTTACAAAAACTTAAACCCACTACCCCTCAGCAGATAAGCTTCCTGCTGAATTCCTTCAGGTAGCAGCAAAAGCTATAGCCTACCCTGTTTCGATCCTAATAAACAGATCCATAAAAGAAAGTGATTTTCCAGCAATTTGGAAGATATCACACATCATACCCTTACATAAAGGAGGCAAATCCACTGACCTCTCTAACTACCGCCCAATAGCACTATTATCCCCACTAGCTAAAATCATGGAAAAATGTATACACAAACAACTACTTAACCATCTCCTTCAAAATAACCTACTAGCAAACACTCAACATGGATTTAGACCCTCACATAGTACTACCACTGCACTACTTTCCTTTACTAATACCATAAACTGTAACCGTAATAATAACAAACTAACTGCTTCTCTTTTCCTAGACCTGTCAAAAGCCTTCGACATGGTCAACCATAAACTTCTTCTACACATACTTAACTCACTTGCCTTGGATTTCTCCTCCTTAACCTGGTTCTCATCCTACCTTGAAAACCGACAACAAGCAGTACTCTGGAAAAATTCTCTATCTGCTCTACTACCTATCTCCTTAGGAGTACCTCAAGGATCAATATTAGGTCCACTCTTATTCTCTATCTTTATTAATGATCTTCAATCATCTATCCATAACACTACCTGCATACAATATGCAGATGATTCTACCATCATCTGTACAGCTTCCACCCAATCTGAACTCCAGTCACTCACACAATCTACCTTTTCAACCGTTGAACAATGGTTCTCAAAAAGATGTCTCCTTCTCAACTCCAAGAAAACAAAACTATTACTATTCTCACCTACCCACAAATCTTCTCAACTAAATTTTACTATTACTGCAGCTGACAATTCTCTTATCTCCCCAGACTCTACTACCAAACTGCTTGGTGTTACTATTGATAATAATCTTAACTATGACTGTCATATCAATAACACTATAAAAGCAGTAAATAAAAAGATAGGTTCACTGTACAGAATAAAACCCTTCCTTACACCAGAAGCACGGACCACCTTAGCTCAATCACATCTTATCTCCACCCTACTGTACGCTTCCTCTATTTACACCAATCTCTCTAAAGCTAACCTGAAAAAACTAACTACATCATATCATAATATAGCCCGTTTTGCCACAGCATCCCAGTACAGAACTCACCACTGTAATAACTTAAAACAATTACAATGGTTAGAACTACCTAACAAGCTTATCTATCAACAACTCTTAATTACACATAACATTCTTTATCAACCAACAAAAACACCAGCTCTCAGTAACCTCCTTACTCCCTACAAAAACTTGAAACAGTTGCGATCTGCCGAAAAGCTACAAGTCACCACAACTAGAATTACAAATTCAGCAGGTAACTGTCTATTTTCAAACTCCATAGGGAAAATATGGAATAACCTCCCCCCACACATTACCTCACTAGACTCCTTTCACCTTTTCAAAAAACAACTTCTATTACATCTTAACAACTTCTGGCTCTGCTCCTGTACCAATCCAGACTAAATGACTTCTTCGCTCTTCAGCCATAACTCCCTACGTAAAAATCACTATCTTTCCCTGCTATTTCAAATGACTAAATTACTGTACTGTTCTAAAAAAAAAAAAAGAAAAATATGAATATATAGCTTAGACTATTTGTTTTTTATCTGTTTTTTTTTAGCTGTATTTTCTACTAGACTAAAATGTATGCATTGTTGCTTAAATGTTTAACCTTGTTTTAATTGTGGAGCTTTTCTCCCCGGGCCTCCACTGAAAATGGAAATTATCCAGCTGGACTAGCCCGGTCAACAAATGTAAAATAAAAAAATAAAAAATAAATAAAAAAAATTGTATTTTAGTGAATAACATTTTTAGTTTACCCTGGTCTATATCTTGTCTGTAACCTGCATGGCTTGGAGAAAATCCAAAGTTTTGTTAATTATATATCTCAGAATATCATGACTAGGTATTCCTTAGCCAGCCTTGCTTTAGTGAATGCCTTCCTTTACAAACATGTGTTCACTAATGGGCAAAGCAGGATGACTGATACTACCAGACCATGAGATTCGTTTTTAATATACATATTCACATTTTTCATTAATATCAAGGTTACTTGCTCTCCTTTGCAGAATCTCTAAGAACACAACTTTTAAACCTACGTTAAATATGGAAGCCATCAGATTTCAAATGGGCTTAGACAGAGCCATAGCTAGGTCATTTGGTATCTTGCACAACCCACAGATTGGCGATGCTTCAACTCAAAGTTGAGTACCATAAAAAGCATTTCACACACAATGCACAAACATAGAACCTCCTAAAATCAGCATTTCCCACCTAAATTTACTCATAGACATGAGCTTTATTTTTAAAATAAATATTTTAAAATATATGAATAAAATATATAATAAGACAGTGACTGCAACCAGCCAACCAAAAATGGCATTACCAGGAAAACAGATCTGATTTAATCTAACTAAAAAAAAGAAAAAAGTAAGAATATCTAAACTATACATGTACAAATTGTAACATAACCACCCTGCACTACCAAAATGCATATATTGCAATTCATAGGCTCATAGGTTCCTAGGTGTGTACTAGGCTAACAACCACTGGGGACTTTTTAAGCCTAGCCATGCATCCCAGATTTCTGACAAGTTCTCATACCCTTGGTAATGTAAGCAGGGGTTTTGGAGATGAGAAACATTTACTAGCAGAGGCCTAGGAGATGAACCATTTACAAGCTGCCTGTATCCATTACAGATATAGGTTACAAACTAGGGGAAATTTCCTGTTTCCCCACCCAGTTGCCCACGTTGGAACACTGCTTCACATAGATGGGAGCTTGTACCAGAGAACTCTCCAGTAGGTCTTATTTATATCATTGCAAAAGTTTAAGTGTTTAGAATGGGTAATATTGGCCATTGTTTTGCGGATATGCAGGAGGTCAGTAAGAGTAGGGTCTGAAGTTGCCTTGTATTCCAGGCATAGAGCTCCACTCTACAGCCTGTAGTGAGGAATACAGGGAATAGGGCTTTGAGGCAGCCTGCATAGGACATGTTATTTATTCCACATATTCTTTTACTGAGGAACATCTGTGGGCATTTCAGTTGTTGGATATGACTGGTTAGGTACATACCAAAGGGGACACTGTGCTCAATGATAGGTCTGATGAGTGCCAAATACAGTGGAACAACTACCGCCTTGTACCTAGATGCCATACCTTTGTTTATAAGCTGAGCAACATATTATCATTTCCCCACTATCATAGACACAACAGTCAAAGGCCAGATTACTGTCTATGTGAGTCCCCAAGTCCCTGACTATTGGGTTGACTCTTAATGATGTGTTTTCAATATAGTAGTTATCAGAGATGGTTGAATTCTCAAATGATACTGTTATGCATGATTTTGCATTTAGTTATAGTCATTGTCTCTGACACAAGTAATATTTCTGTGTCAGCCCATCTTGAAAACATTTGTGTCAGTGGGTGATTCAATGACTGCTCATTATTTGCAGTCATCTGCAAACATGATCAGCCAGTGGCCATCAACACTGACCTTGACTTCAGAGAAGTACATGCCAAAAAGGAGTGGTCCCAGGACCATTCCCTGAGGGATGTCACTGTAGATTGGCCTTTTTATATCAGTGGACTTCACAATTCTAACTTCCTGGGTCCTGTCTTTCAGCCAGTTGGCTATGCATTGGGTGTAGTATTATGTCAAATGCCTTGGCCAGGTAAAGGCCAGGTGAAGACAGACAGTGTGAGCTGTTTTGCCCTCATCCATTGCTTTGCTGACCTTCTCAAAGATGTCCATCCGGTTGAGTAGGCATGATCTGCCCTTGTCGAAACCAAACTGGGCTGGGTCCAGTGTTTGGGAGGTTTCCTATGTCATTACAGATTATTTCCATAATAATTATTTTCATGGCTTTGCATATGAGACTAGTGGGACTAATGGGTCTGTAGTTTCCAGGGTCTATAGATGACCACCTTTGTGCATAGAAATGACATTCACCATTCTCCAGTCATGAGGCACAAAGCTTGTTTGGAAGCTGTAGTTAAATAGTAATTCAGGAGGATATGATAAGTCATGTTTCATGCTATTTAGAAGTCAGCCTTGGATATTGATGGTGCTAGTTGATGCAGTATTCTTGGTGTTAGAGAGAGCACTGAGGACCTGGTGGCATTTCCTGAGTAGAGGCTAGGAGGGGAGAGTTGAACTTGTCTGCCAGGAGGTTTGCTAAATATTCTGGCTCAGTGTATGTAGCTCTATTAACAATGAGCACTGTACACAGCTGTGTATTGTCTTTGAAATTACAGACATAGCTAAATAATGTCTTCTAGTTGTCCTTGGCTTGGGAGGCCAGATTTACCTCATATTTGGCTTTGGTACACTTTATTTACCCCTTGAGTGGTTTCTTTAGTTGGATGAGAGCTCTTTCATGGTGTGGGCTGCTAGATCTCATAATTTTTGCTATGATTTTTTTTTTCCTGTTGTGCAGTCTACTGATGTTGTAATTTCACCAAGATGGCTTGTTTTTTTAGTTCAGTCTGTGCTTATTCCTAGTAGATACAGTTGTCTCTATGCAGCTATTAACATGCTTGTATAGGGTTTCTATTCCCATTCATAAATTTTATATTTAGGCGGGATAGCAACCTTAAAGACTGGTGTGACAGTTTATCCCTTTTACATATGTAACCTGTGCAAAAAATGACAAAGTGTGGAATGTGTTCACAGTACAAGTTTATTTTGGAATGTAATCAGGTGCACTTGGGTTCCAAGTGTATTATAGTTTCCGGTCGCTTTGCTTGCCAAACAACAGGAGTGGTTTATACTGCAAAATACAGCTCTTGTGCTGCATAATAAATGAGAAAGACTGAGTGAAAATTTAAATAACGGGTGTATGAACACATTTATGATATGCATGCACATAAAAACTGGTTCATTCCAAGTCAGACTTTCCCAGTTAATAAATGCAAAAATAAATAAAAAAAAAAGTCTACATTACCCACTTCTTTCTCATCTCTCACACCATTTTTCACTTCCTCCTAGTATGGACATTGTTGTTGAGAAGTAGTAGCCTGGATTACCTGAAGGATGTGAACATCACTGGAGTTTCCACTTGTTACTTACTTTTAAAGAGGCTGACGTTTTGTCTCTTTCCTTGCAATATACAAGTGAATGGGATGTGAGCATATTGGGACAGCAATTACTGGTAAAAGAAAACCTTGAACTTAAAAATGCTGAGGGCGGCTTTACTCTGGCATTGTATTATGTTTGAAGGTAAACCACAGAGTTATAGATGATTGTACAGGATGATGACATTTAATTAGGTTTGTGGCTGGACCATATATGATATGGAAATGGGGTATGATGAAAAAAAAAGTAGCACTCTATATGTTTTTACTTGTTATAAAAATGTTCTGTTTAAAGCTGAGTATGTTGGAGAATAGTTGGAAAACAGCATCTGGAAGATTTGTGGAAGAATGCACTTCTCCCACTTTGCCATAGGGGGAACAGTTGGCCTGGCTTTTTTTTTTTTTTGGCACTCTAACAATATTTTGGGTTTTGAGTGGTGGCATTTTACCCTCTACCTGCAGAGTTATTTGTTGTTTTGCATATTGTTATTGTGGATGAGCCATATTTCACCTCCATCTTATTATGGGGATGCATGTGTGTTTGAGAGAGTTTCCCTATCAATGGCTATTAACTGAGATTGCAAACAAGAAATGAATCTAACCGTAACAAGTAAGCTTAATTCAGGGACATTGGTCAGGCTTTGTGACCAATTAGCTTGTATGTTGTTGTACCAGTGTGTGGAATTAGTCAAGGGGAATGCTTATTTGTCCTTTTAATGTGAATGGACTCCACTCCACGCCATCGGTGAGTACTTGCTATTGTCTCTGACTGACAGGTGATCCATTCAGTGATGCTCCTGAGGTACTACACAGATCCTACCCACTGGCCCTTCATATATTTTGTCCACTTCTCCTTTCTTCTACTATACCTGGTCCTTCTTATCCTGTCCCTGTTTTAAGACCACATCAACTTACCTAGCATTATGAGCAAACAATTTCCCACAGCTTCTCCAGCCAGCCTGGTCAACATGGGCATCCTGAGTCAATGTAGCAATTGCCTTATGTACACTAACAACCCACTTCTTCTAGTCCACACCCATTCATTATGTGAGAGATGTATCTATATCAAGAACCTAGAATCCAGGGCCTCTTACTCACTAGTCAGTTCATCTGATACTATGCAGGTTATCAGCATGCATAGCTCACCTCCTGCACCTACCAAACCAACAACAAGTAAACCTACATATGCAGAGGTCCTTACCAGAGGCTTACCTAAACATGAGAGACCTCCCAAACACAGACACAAGAATGGTTCACATAATGCATCATCTGCAGAACATAGTACATATATCACACACCAGTGTCTCACCAATCAGGCCCCTAATACATAACATGAAAACAAACATTTTAATCATAGGTGACTCATTGTGAGACATACAGATGTCCCTCTCACTAGGATGAATAAGGAAAAAGTCACAGTCGCCTGTCTGTCAGGTGCCAGGATCCACCACATCACACACGCACTCCAAGTCTCTCAACAACAGGCACTATTATGACTCTGTCATAGTCCATGTTGGTGTGAACGAATTGAGACATACCTCACTGTACTATATGAAGAGAGACATGACTGATCTCTCTGATTATGTGTCTCAGGCAGGTATGTCCCTAGTCATAAGCAGCATTTTACTTTTGCCTAGAATGATACATCAATACAAACAAAAAAGGATTGACTTCAACAGTTGGCTTAGTTTCTGGTGTAATTCAAAGGGAATCCAGTATCTGTCAGCCTGGAATGACATGGCCAACAGACCTTTATGCTTTGCCAGAGATAGTCTTCATCTGTCACCCTGGGAATTTGGTTACTGGCTAAGGCTCTTGCCATCCCCATAGTGTCTTTTTTAGGCAATGTCACAAGAACACAATTCTTGACATACTAATGCCCACTAAAAACAGCCTCATGGTTATACTGCTAAATGCTAGTAGTGTAAACCAGAAACTGCACTCACTGGAAGCAGTCCGGACTCCTCACCTTGGAAGATGCTGACATTTGTGCAACCACTGAGACCTAGTTTAAGACTGCGAATAACACCCCAACTATACCAGGTTACATTTCCTTCCACACGTTCAAACCACAAACTGAAGATGTGAAAACTAAAGGAGGTGGTGTATCAATATTTAGTAAAGATAAATACACCTCTAGATTGGTTAAACAGTAAAATTACTCAATCCAAAGCACACCCCCACAAGTAAGGCTGGTGCAAACAGCCAAAAAACTTCAGTAATCCACAAAAACAAAGGTTAGCACTATACGAGTAAGATCAACCATTTTTTATTGTGGCAACACCAAAATTCACAAAATCACACTGGTTTCAGCACCTTGCCTTCTCAGTGATACTGACACTGAGGAAGGCAAGGTGCCAAAACTGGTCTGATTTTGTGAATTTTGGTGTTGCCAGAATGAAAAATGGTTGATCTTACTGGTATGGTGCTGACTTTTGTTTTTGTTTTTGTGGATTACTAAACAGCACAATTCCCTTGAATTACTTCAGGTGCAATTCACTGTAAGTAAGACCCCTCTTCAGTCATGTCATTACAAGCTATAGGACTCCATCCATGAATCAGAACATCCATTCAGCTTACTTGGATCAACTTCAGTCAATCAAGATATAACCAAACATCCTGGTTTCGGATGACTTTAATTACCTGCCCATTGATTGGGTAAATTATCTGTGTTCTAACTCACTTGTCCAAGGGTTCCTGGTCTTTGTTAACCCACAAGGGGCTCAAACATCCTGGATCTGGTGCTCACCAACATGGGGAACCACTGCACCACCCCCTGTGTGTGTGACCATCCCTGGTGAAATCTGACCACAAATTCATCTCACTAGAAATAACTACAGCACAACACCCCCCCCCCCCCTTAGCAATAACTAGGCTAAAAAATATCTCCAATTATTATTTATTTATTTGGTATTTGTTTACCGCGATAGTCCGTCTGATCCAAAGAACCAGATTTCAGTGGAGGCCAGGGGAGAAAAGCACCAACAGTAGATATATAGGGTCTTTATTACAAGATCAAAACTTTAGGTAGTCAAACACCTAAAGCTTGATATGTAAATATCGAAACCTAAAAAATACGAATGGCCACTTCCACACAAAAAAAGAATTCATTTGGCCATATTAAAAAGAAAAAAAAACTTTAAACCCAAATCAAGTGGGGGGCTTTACCACCCACACCCCCCGATGTGGGGGGCTGTGCCCCCCACACCCCCTAACTATATATACCAACTCCAAGAGTGCTCTACATTGGAGAAAAGAGCAAATTCCATGTAACAGCCAAGCAAATTTTTTCCCTGACAAAAAATTTGCAGAAGTGGCCATTTGCAGTTTTTAGCTTTCACTATTTATGGATTGAGCTTTCAGTATTCGACTACCTAATGTTTTGATCTTGTAATATAGACCCGATATATAATATAGACAGGAAGTTATTATAATTACATATGAAGTCAGTGAATACATAAAATCTTTCATATCCATAGAGCCATATAAACAATAGATTTAACTAAGAACAAAAAAAAAGAAATTGAGTTTCCTCATTATTAGAGGAAGTCAAACATATATACATATAATACATGTTAAATGACCTGATCTTAGGATATATATATATATATACAGTCTATAAAGGCAACTCAATGGATAGTAAGTTGTTATATGTGTTAGACAAATATTCAGATGTTGGCAAAAGAGATGATCATATATATTTATGAAACATGCATTTTCGTGGTGTCAGGATATAATACCAAAGTAAAGGAGGATGTTTATAATGTAGTCTGTAGTTGTACTAGTTGTTGCAAAATTTATGCTCAGAAAGTGTTAACTCATTCACTCCAATGAAGCTCAGGAAGTTTGCAATGTAACTTCCAATGGGCGGAGCCTAAGCTTTTTAACAAACTCAAATTATGTCCTCAGATTTCAAACAAATATTCATATCTCTGGAATCATAGGGGTTATGAAAGAAGTATAAATGGCAAACTCTTCAGCACAAACTATTTTTATAGTAGCAGTAGTATTCTTTAGTTTCTAAGTCTAAAACTGAATTTTATAAGTCACAGTAAACACAGTAATTATTACACTTGTAATATTTTGTAAACAACTTACAATATCTCAGCAACCACTCAAGTTATGCACATTCTGTCAGCAGCATTTTATTCATCTAGATGAGAGCTGGAGCTTTCATATGAGGCTAAGGAGTTCTGTCTGTGTTAGTTGTTGCGATAATTAGAAAAATTAGATTTTTTTTAATTATATAAATTAATGTCATAAAAACAACAGTTAATATCTGTTTACCTGCACTAGGCAGAGGCCAAATATTAATGCAGTTGAGTTTGCCATTGTGTAAGCTTTAATATGAAATATTTTAAAAACTGCAAATAGTTTGGTTTTGGAATTATTAATGCAAATATGAACAAGCAATATTTGATGCCTAGAGGCGTCAGTAGGAGATAACTGCAGATGCACCTGGAGGTATCACGCAGATGTAATGAGTTAATGATGCCAAGAGGGCATAGTTTAGGAATTAGAGGTGAATGAAGAGATGTAAAGAATGTTAGGTGGTCTGCTAATTAAGCATAGGTGGTGAATGTTTAGATAGGTGACGTGTCTAAGAGAAATTTTAGAAGGTAGAGCAATATAGAAAGCAGGAGGGATACATTGTATGAGAAATTAACCAGCTGTAGAGCATGAGACATCCAAGAATTGTGAAGATGGTGCTTTAGAGATTCAGGAATCCTTCTGATTGGGGGAAGAGCCTACATGGCCAATGAGAGCAGTGACTTTGGAGAGCTCCATAAACTAGTATAATAATATAGGCAAATGTTATTATTTTCAAGTTTAAAACATCAGAAATCTATAGATAAAGTACTAAACTACATAAACATCAATTTTGGTGAGATATACAAAAATTTTCCTGTCAAGTAACCTGGAGATATAAATGAAACACTCCACACAAAGTAGATGAACACCAGGTAATGTTTAATCCTGGTACTTCGGCTTTTCGCCTTCAAGGGATATTTTCTTACAAATCCAACAGCATTTTATATTATATATAATTGATTAATTACATCCACTAAACCAATACATAAATTATCAAACTACTTCACAGCACTAACAGAATGAATAAACCTACATGCCCTTATCAAATACAAAGTTAACACTTTAAAGTGACAGTACAATCAAATGTTCATGTAATATAATAAAAATACTTTGTTTATAATTTAAGGCAGAAACTGTACCAAATTTAATATATGTTAATGGAAATTCATAGACAATTCCTGATTTAATCCCCCTGGATGCAAAGTACCATAATTAAGAATGAATGAGGTTTCCAAACTTTGGCCAGAATGCTAAAGAATAAAGAAGAATCATCCCCCTGATGTACAGAAAAAAAAATGTTTAGCAACCGGACTTTCCCTTTTAATATTCCTGATATCCAGGAGATGTTCCCTAATCCTGATTCTGGCCATCCCTTTTGTTTTCCCTATATACCACCTAACCTTTTCACAATTACATCCCAATAT
This sequence comes from Protopterus annectens, assembly GCF_019279795.1. Taxonomy (NCBI): domain Eukaryota; kingdom Metazoa; phylum Chordata; order Ceratodontiformes; family Protopteridae; genus Protopterus; species Protopterus annectens. The sequence goes on from NC_056725.1 coordinate 664,239,165, forward strand.
GTAAACCACTCCACAAGACCTACAATTGAATCTCCCCCTTGTATGATATATTCTACCATTAATAATGGTACCTGAGAGATTCCTCATTCTAGAACATAAATTACAGTTACAACAAGGGAAGGCTTCTTCCCCACCATGTAGTCTCATCTGTAAAGTGGGTCTATTCAATAGTTCCTTAAGGTTAAAAAACCTTCCATAAGAGAAAGTTACCTTTCTAGGAAAAATACTCCCCCAAAATTCATCAGAACAAATCAAGGGCCAAAGTTGTTTAACAATATGTACAACTCTCTCAGAAAAGGGACTATATTTTATGACATAAAAAATATTCTCCTTGTTTGTCCCAGAGGAAAAAGTTGCCTTACCTGCGCTGGTCTTGGGGTTGTTACCATAAACTCTATTTCTGGCTACTTTCAGATTTTCTTTAGAGTATCCCCTACACAATAATCTATCTTCCACTTCAGCTAAAAAAATTTCTTCAAGTATTCTTGGGAAGTATTATCCCAAGTACATTTGAATTCCCCATAGAGTAATGCCTTAATCAAATGTGAGGGATGCATACTCGAGCCATGGAAAAAACTATTAACTGCCGTAGGTTTTTGAAAAGGTTTGTACTGATCCTTTCTGTCCCTATCAAAAAAAAATGTAGGTCCAAGAAGTTGATACTTCTTTCCTCTACCTGAAAGCTAAATTTCAAACCATGATAATTCAAGTTAAGTTCCTCAAAGAATGCAAAAAATTGGTGAATAGAACCTTTACAAATGAAAAGTAAATCATTTATAAATCATTTATAAATAACTACATTCTGTTTAAAAAAATCAGTAACATACATAAACTGTTTTTCAATTCACCCATGTAGAGGATAGCGTAAGAAGGGGCATGTGCTGCCCCCATTGCAGTACCCCTACATTGCAAAAAAAATATTTATCATCAAACAAAAAATAATTGTGACTTAAGCAATATTCCAATAATTCCACAATGTAAGACGAACGTGGACCCTCACCTAAGGTTATACCAATTGCTTCCAGCCCCCATTTCCCCTTAATGTTTATATAAAGTTCAGTCACATCAAGACTATCCCAAAATTAATTATCTTGCCATTCCAGGTTTTTAACACAATTACACAGGTCATGACTATTTCTAATAGGTGAAGCAACTCTATTAACATAAGGTTTCAATAGACTATCCAAGAAATAACCCACATTATCCATAAAAGAGCCCCTCCCTGAAATGATAAGACGCCCAGGGGGGTTAAATTTATCCTTGTGTATCTTAGGAATGGCAAAAAATATTGGGTCAAGGGGATCTGCAATGTAGAGTCTCTTGAAATCTGAATTTGTCAGAAAACCTCATCTTTCTCCTTTCTTCAAAAGTTTGAATAATAATCTATTAAAACTTTTAACCGGGTTGGTGGGTAAGCGAATATAATCGCTAACTTGACCCAATAAATTCTCCACCATGTTGTTATATTGAATTTTATCCAATAACACTCAATTTCCCCCATTTTCCGCTTCCTTAAACACTATATTTTGTTGGACTGTATCTGTAGTTCCTTAAGCGCCTGACATTCAATTTTATTTAGATTAAATTTTTTTCCCTTAAAATTTTTTAATTCTTTTTCAGTGTTAAAATATAGCAACCTTTCAAAACTACAGATAAACTGGTTGACCTTAGGGGGAGAAAAAGTATTAAAACAGAAAGGTAACACAGGAACTTTTAAACGTCCATAACCTGTGTAAAAAACATCCAGGTTATCTAATTCAATATCACTTTCTGCTTCATCTTCCAAAACATTGTCATCATATTCATAAACTGATAAATTCAATAATGAATCATCACTGTCATAAAAATTATCAAAACTATTACAAAGCAAGGTAATGGACTCAAATACACTGTTTTCTCTTTGAGAGAAAAATACTCTAAGATGCAACTTTAGACAAAACTTCATTGCTTCAATTAATACATTAGCCACACAAGGCATTTTAGTCGGCACAATCTTTGCGCCTCTTAACAGTACCTGTTTAGCTTCCAAAGTTAATTCTAAACTCAACAGATTGATGATGTTAAGTTCATTCTGTTCACCAAGAGAGTTTGGATGTCTATTTGTTGTATCTTCCCTTTTGTTTTGACTTTCTGTTTCTTCCATTAGGCCCCTCAATGGGCCTCTGTTGCTGTCCCAACTGGACAGTTCAGTCAGGTGATTCTTCTCCAGGAATGCTCTCAAATGACACAATTTTCTTTGAAGAGAATTCACTGGAGGAAGCCAAAAAGTCTCTACTTGAACTACGGGCATTTTATTGTTTCTTTTTAGACCAGCCCCAACATGATGTCTGTTGCCATTGATACACTAGCCCAGACTGCAAATCATTGATATCACACATCAGTTTTCTTTTTTTCCTTGCAATGACTTTATCTTTGATTTTATTAACCTTAGATGAGATCTCATTCATTTTCATATTGCGCACTGACACCAAAGTGTCTTTTTTAATTAGTTCTTCCAAAGTGCAAATGTCCTTGCACAATTTCTTACTGTTTCTAATGTTACGTTTAATCAATTCTGAGCCAGCCAAGAGTACATTTAAGAGACACCTTTCTCCATTCATCAAGTAAATCATGTTCATCCTTACCGAATTCTCCTGCTGGTAACCAATCCACCCTTAGGCCACAAGGATGATTTTTAAGCTCAAATATTTTTCTAGTAATTTTGTATCATAGAACAAACTTACTTCTTTGAGCAAACATCTCTCAAGTTGCTTAAATTGGCCATAATTACCCGATTTCTCTAGACAGCCCCATGGACTTGTTTGTGAAAACTTCTTTCCCCTTTTCTTGATGAAATTGGAGCAGGAAAAGGTATCACCACCAAAAGTAACACTGCTGGAACCATTGACTTCCATTTTCCAAAAATACCACCAAAAACCAAAGAATAAAGCAATGAATATAAATGAAACACTCCACATAAAGTAGGTGAGCACCAGATAATTTTAATCCTGGTACCCCAGCTTTTCACCTTCAAGGGATATTTTCTTACAAATCCAACAGCATTTTATATTAAATATAATTGATTACATCCAATAAACAAATACATACATTATCAAACTACTTCACAGCACTAGCAGAATGAATAAACCTACATGCCCTTATCAAATACAAAGTTAATACTTTAAAGTGACAGTACAATAAAATGTTCATATATTATAATAAAATACTTTGTTTATAATTTATGCTATGGTAATGGAGACAGAGTGATGATAATGCTTAATGGCTCTAAGGAGCCTCTGACATGATTCTCGGCAATGAAGTTTTTGATCTTAAAAAAATAATATATATATATATATATATATATATATATATATATATATATATATATAAATAAAATAATAAAAGGGCTGTTTTAAACTACATGTACACATATTGATGGTTTCCCAACACTTTGATAGCTCATTAAGTTGATTCTTGATAAAAAAAAATAATAATAAGTGCAATTTTATATTTAAAATGTATTTTGGTTCAAACACATAAAGGACTTACAAAAGAGTAGAAGTCTGAGTTACTGTGAAAGACTAAGGGCACTTGGTCTTGTGCATTACCCTTTGCAGTGGTCTGGGAGGTGAGCTTGCTCGGACGCGTTGGGCATATGGGGATAGCTGATTTTAGGGGTGTTTGGGGTTGCCGGAAATGCTACAGAGTCATCAGATTTCCTTCATGGAAATATCTGTGGGAATAGAAGGTGTGTTGAGTGGTTCACTGGCAGATTGGTCACTGCATGGAACAGGCTGGTAAAATGGAACAGGACAAATATTGGTTTGGATATTTTAATAACAGCCTGGAAACACACCACACGAACTAGTGAATGGTATTCTGGCAAAACTGGATGGGAATTGTTGCCCATGCTTGAAGTACTGATATGTGTGTATGTAAGGATGGAAATATACTTATATCAAATAAGAAACCAGAATGGTTTAAAGTCTATGGACTGTATAAACATGCTTGTAAGGAGTTAATAATAAGAATAAGCATTACAGCTTGTGGTCTCTCAAATAAGTAAGCAACAGCAAAAAAAAAAAAAAAAAAAAACCCACACAACCAAGTTACCAAGATAACTAAAGTTTGTATACATGACATCAAACTGACAAAGTTGTTCAAAGGAGACAACAGAAGCATGAAGTAGGAATTTCACAGAATGTAACAATCACATTCTGAACAAATAGTATTAAATTGACAATAATCACTCAGTTTAACCTTTGCTGATTATACAAACTAGAATGTTGCCATTTAAATCTAAAAACTTTCAGTATATGCCATGAAATGGCAATTTATGAATATGGAAAGGGAACTTGTAATCATTAATCACAATAAGTGAATTGGTTGTTTTTAACCTATAATTTCACTCATTTTATAACAAGAAATGACAGACATGAAAATCCTTATGTGTAGGAAATGGGGGGAAGAGGGATGCACTGATAATTAAAATGCACTAACTTTCATCAATCTTCACATAAAACAAATGTTATGCTTTAAGCAAGTTAGCAGCAAAGTGATTACTTAAATGCAGGCAAACAATGAAATATAACTTTTGATATATCCAGTAAAATACATTGTGATACAAACATTAGGTATAAATATCATTACCATCTATTATATGTTTCCCACCTTTCATGTAACTAGACTAGTCCAGATACAGATTTGCTGTATCCAGGACTGTTTGTAAGCTTCTGTGCCCCCCCCCCCAAGCATTTCTGTGCTGGAAGAAAGCATTCTAGCTTATCAGTGGGAGTGGTAAGCACTAGGTAGCCTATCTACCAGAAGATTCAGGTACAGATTCTTAGTTTTAGCACTTGAATTTGCTTATTCATGCTCAGCACTTGTTCAGAACTTGTTGTAAGCACTAAATAAGCTATAAATTACTACAGCACTCAATCTTCCTCTTTACCCAGAGGAAAACAGTTTTTGTACTTACTTTCCTCACTTGCTTAGAGAAAAACAGTCCTTGTACTCACTTTCCTCCCTTGTATAGAGGAAAATAGTTTTTTATTCAGGCATGTCCAAGGGTCAGCTCCAAGTCTTCTCTTCTGTCTATCAGATGAATCTGGGCATCTTGGGGCAATGTAGCAATTGCCTCATGTACACAGACAACCCTTTCCTCCTACCACCCAACACTACAACCTGTGAGAGAAGCACTCATCTAGCGAAACTGGAGGTAAAGCTCTCTCCAACCAAGACTGAATTTGACAGTCAAGAGGAGAAGGTAAACACTTGCACCACACCACACTCATCACATAGTCCCACTAAACCTACACCACCAAAATCTACATATAGAAGCACAAAAACATTCACAGAGGTTCTCAGTAATAGTCTGCTCAAGCAACAGAGACCTCCAAAGTAGAAATGCAAGCAACCTCCATGCCACAATACAACTCAAATGACACATAGCCCACAGACTCAGTGTGCCAATAAACCACAGCCCATAAGGCAAAATAACATACCCAACACACTAGTTATAGGTGACTCTATAGTCATTCACATTGATGTCCCACTCACCAAGCTAAACAAGGAGAAGGTTACTGTCAGATGCCTGTCAGGTGCCAGGATCCACCACATAACCCAAGCACTCAGGTCACTCCACAACAAGTACATATATGACTCTGTCATTGTCCATGTTGGTGTGATTGACCTGAGACGTACCTCCTTGGACTACATGAAAAGAGACATGGAAGAGCTCTCCAATCTTGTAGCCCAGGCAGGTATGACCCTAGCCCTGAGTAGCATCCTGCAATAGCCCAGAATGATACCGCAGTACAAAGACAAAATGATTGACTTCAACAATTGGCTAAGCTTCTGTTGTCATTCTAAGGGGATCCAGTATCTGTCTGCCTGGGACGACATGGTCGACAGACCACAATGCTTTGCCCCTGGGATTCAGGATACTGGCTAAGGCAATTGCTGTCCCATAGTGCCTTTTTTAGGCATGGTTCAAATGACAAATTCATTATGGTAAAAGGAACAGGCAAGCAAAAACAGAGGGTAATGATACTCAATGCTAGAAGTCTAAATCTCAAAATGCAATCACTGGAAGCACGCCTTAAAATGGAGAACATCGATATCTGTGCAGTGACTGAGATCTGGTTCAAGGCTCTAGAGAGCACCCCTCCATTACCAGGCTATAACTCATAACACACTTTTCGGCCATCTAACCTGGACCAGAACACCAAAGGCAGAGGTGTGTCCAAATTCATTAAGGATATCCACACCTCCAAGCTAGTTGTCAGCATAATGCATCCAAGGTTATCCAAGTGAAACTAAGTCTGGGCAAAACTGCAATCCAAATTGTAGCTTGCTACAGATCTCCCACCATGCCACAGGATTCCCACTCCTCTTTTTTTGATATACTGGAAAACATTAGGGTTCAACCAAACACCCTAATAATGAGCAATTTCAACTCCCCCGCCATTAACTGGGGAAACTACTCATGTACCAACTCCTTTGCTCAATGCTTTCTGGAATTCATAAATTCCAATGCCCTGGATCATCTTATCCACACCCCCACCAGTAACATCAATATCCTAGACCTAGTCATTACCAACATGAGTGACCGGTGTTCCACACCTGAAGTCAACTCCTCATTGGTCAGATCCGACCATAAGCTAATCACCCTAGAAAGCTGCATCCCTCCCCACCCACCATTAAGGAAACCACTGTAAAAAATGTCTCCAAAGCCAACTTCATGCTTCTTAAGACAGAAGTGACAGACTTCATGACACCCATGCAGATGGACAATACAGTTACGACTGCTGAATCCTACACAAATGCACTCTATAAGCACTTACATGAGTGCATGGATCATGCTATCCCAAACAGGACCAAGATGCTATCATCCAAAAAAAGGAAGCCAATCTGGTGGTCCCCTGCCATAAACAAACTCTACAACAAAAAGAAGAAACTGTTGCAAAAGGGAGTAAAATCCCATGAGTGGAGGAGCTCCCTGGTCAGCCTCAGTAAAAAGCTGAGATCCCTTATAAGATCCTCCAAAGCTAGCTACAAAAACAAAATCACCACTGATTCCAAGGGCAACCACAAAGGATTCTATAGCTATGTCAAGAATCTCAATGGCAACACCCAGACCTGCTCTGAGTTACAGCTCAATGGCATGAAAATTACAGAACCAATTAATATTGCCAACATCCTGGTTCAGTGCTAACTTTACCCCCCCTTCACCCCCTAAAGGACCCATATCTATACAGGAAGAATGCAGAGTCCTTGTAATCACATCTATGTAGGTAAAAGCTGCACTCTCTAAAATCAAAAACACAGCATCCATGGGATGAGACAACATCCCAGGCTGCATTTTACACGAACTTCAGAACAATCTGGCTCCCAACCTAAGTGCCATGTTCAGTCATAGTCTCATGACAGGCTTTGCACCCACTGAATGGTGCACAGCAACAGCTATCCCACTCCATAAAGGGGGAGCCACCACTGATTATGGGAACTATCACCCTATTAGCCTGACGAGCCTGGTGTGCAAGGCCATGGAATGTATCATCATGGAACTCATAAACAAAGACTTAGGTAACCTCTATACTCTGGACTCCACCAATTTTGGGTTTGTGAAAGGCAGATCATGTCTTCTGAACCTGATCAACTTCTTTGAGGCAGTCACCAAAGCCGTAGATGAGGGTAAGGTGGTTCACACAGCTTATCTTGACCTCACCAAGGCTTTTAAACCATCCCCCATTCTGGAATTATAGGTAACCTAACTAAACTAGGTATAAATCCCTACATCATAAAATGGGTTGCCAGCTGGCTCACTGACAGAACCCACACTGTAAAAGTTGCAGACCTCAAATCTGACTTCAAGCCAGTGACAAGTGGAGTACTACAGGGTTCAGTCCTGCGATGTCTCCTGTTTGGTATCTACTTCTCTGAAGTGCAGGCTAACACAGAAGGCCTCTGGCTAATGAAGTTCACAGATGACTGCAGACTAGGAACCATAGTCGAGTCCCCAAATGATGTGGACATCTTTCAGAAGGGCCTCACTGAGACAGATGCCCGGTGTCAGATGCATGGCCTCAAGCCCAATGCCAAAAAGTGCATTGTCATCCCCTTTGGTAAAACCACTGTACCCATGAATTACCACATAGATGGCAGTCCACTTAACACCGAATGTGGGATAAGAGACCTTGGGACCCAGGTGGATAGTAGTCTCTCCTTTGATAATCACATTGCCACAGTAGTCAGAAAATCCTTTTATATGGCACACCACATCACAAAGGGGTTCTCATCCAAGAAAAAAGAGGTCATTATTCCCCTCTACTCGGCACTCATTCGACCTATCATAGAGTACAACGCCCCATTTGGAATGTAACTCACAAAACATCTGCAGCAGCTGGAAAGGCCACAGAAGTACCTCACAAAGAGGATTACTGGCCTCAAACAGATGTCCTACATTAACCATCTCAAAAAACCTCAGCTTTATTCTGTATCATATTGCCTACTCTGAGGAGATCTCTGCCTAACATATAAAACTATGTCAAACCCAGAGCTGTTGGACATGCTACACCTAAAGAAATCACAATCCCTCTGAGCTACATGGTCTAGGTACCTAAACCTTGTCACCACAATAAACAGGACATGCTGGAGGGATAGATTTCTGTCCCAGAGACTTCCCATACTCTGGAACAAGCTACCCATCTATGTAAAGCAAAGTTCCTCATTAGCACTCTTCAAGAAAAATCTTGATGAGTGGATGGGAAATAGGAAATAAACCCCAGGGATCATATCTGTGGCTCTGCTTGACAGGGGCATAGGAAATTAACTTTCTTGGGTGGTGTAAGCCAGGGAACCTTGTTGGCGAGGCTTACTTAGGCCCTTGGGCCGATAGCCTAGTACCTACCTATGAACCTATGATCCTATAACTTGGTATTGAAAAAAAAGATCAGAGAATGGGATTCTGAATTATTAGATCTACAATCCAAACTTTTGTCAGTAAAAGCTGAAAAAAATCAAAATCAAAATCATTTGGAGATGAAAAAGAAAATAGAAGTATTAAACAATAAATACAATGAAATTCTAACACATAGAACTAGGCTAGCTTTAGAGAAACTAAAATTAATTCCTTGGCCACTTCTCCCAAATATCTACATAATTTACCTACAAGAATCAAAATACAATAATAACATTAAAAGTATCTTCCATGAATAGAAAGGGAAAAGTGTTTTGGATATAGGTGACATTCTGGATGCCTAGAGAAATCACTATATGGAACATTTCCAAAATGAAAATATACATATTGATCAACTAAATCTAGATGAAAGATGTTCTAATATAAAAAAAAAATAACAGAAAAATTAAAACTAGATCTGCAAGCACCCATATCCTACAAAGAAATTACAGATACAATAAAAGAGGGTAAAAATAATAAAGCTCCAGGTATATATGGCATAATTATGGAAATATATAAACTTTTTCCTTCAAAGATACTATCCCTCTTCCATAAAACTCTATTAGAAATTCAGTCACAAGCTTTAATTCTACCGTCTTGGAGATATTCCTTAATCACACCAATCCTAAAGGAAAAAAAATCCCAAACCTCTGTATCTCATATAGACCTATATCATTATTAAATAATGAGCATAAGATATTTATGACAGTATTAACCTCAGCGCCTTTTTTGTGGATTTACCAGTATTAACCAAAAGAATGAAAATACCACTATCCAAAACAATAAATAATGATCAAACTGAATTTATATATCATAGACACACACAACAATATTAATTATGTTAATAAAGAAAATAAAGAAAATAAAAAAACACTCATAATTGACTTAGATATATAGAAAGCATTTGATTCCCTAAATTGGGACTATTTATTCAAAATCCTAATGCTATTTGAATTTCCTGCAACCTTTGTTCATCTCCTAGAGGATATATATATACAAATAATTTAGTGTATGTCAAGTTAGGTCCTTTTACCTCTGAATCTATACACTAGGCACTAATCAAGGATGTCTCATGTCACCAATTCTATTTGCTCTGGCTACTGAAATATTGGCAGATTTAATTTGTAACAATATAAAAATCAAAGGAATAGATGTTTATGAACAATACAATTCTAAAGTAATGCTATTTGCTGATGACGTATTACTAACATTATTTAATACAAAAGAGACATTAGAAGAATTAGATATATTAATTGACAAATTTCACATGACTTCAGGACTCCATTTCAATAAATCAAAATCAAAATTTTTATTTTTAAATAAAAAATGAACTGCAGACTAAGGGGGATCACACCATAGGGAAACAAGAATCTACCTTAAAATATCTAGGAATTGAGTTATGCAAAGATAATAATGAATTAGTCTCAAAAAACTACAATAATATCATCAATACAATTAAGATCTCTGTGGAAAAATGGAACAAAATAATATTAACATTTGAAGATAGACTACAGTTAATAAAAAACGTTTACTACCCAAGATCCTATATATGCCCGTGGCAATACAACTATTACAAGAAAGGAATATACTTAAAGAAATAAATTCATGTCTAATAAAATGTTTATGGTTTCTTAAAAGAAACAGAATAGCTTTAATACATCATATCAGACCATGGAAACAGGGAGGATTAAACTTTCCTGATATAGAAACATATATAAAAGCATCAATATCTAAAACAATCTCAGGCTGGATAAGTCCAAATTACTCTGCAAATTGGAAAGAATTATTAAATGTAATATCAGTAAATGAATTTGATTTACAAAAAAAATTTCAAATAGATATAAACAATTTGCTATGGCACATATTATGTATTAGTATGCAATATGACATAACTAAACCCACTAAAACTCATATAATTAATTATTACATTGACTCATTTAGGAAAATTATTAATGCAAATATAGATTTAAATATCTGGTTTGATCTTTTAATACCATTTATAGTCACAAAGAACTTTCCACATAAAATATACAGAGAAATTATTAATTCCGGGGAACAGAAAGGATTTGTTTGTTGGCTCCAATGTATCAAAGAACTAAAAGTTTTAGATATGAAAGTAATAAAAACAACATACAAAATTCCACAACAGGTCTAACAATATAGAGTATTCTGTGATATTCACAAGATTTAAGTAGAATAATTAACAATCCTTCATTTAAATACCTACATTTAAGAAATACATATACGAAATCATATATAATGACTCTGACATTGGAAAAAGTATTTCAAAATTTTACAAAATATTGATAAAATATAAAACAACACCCAAAACTTCATATTGGAAATATATAACAAAAGGACACTCAATACAGTTAACTGAAGATATTAAAACAAATATCTTATTATCGATAAAATATACATCCTTTACACAAAACTAGAAAGTTTTTAATTGGAAATGCTTGCACAAAGCATTCTTAACCCTAGACAGAATCAGTAAAATTAGTTCTTCCATGAAAGGAATATGTTGGAGATGTGAGCAAGTGCACAATGCAGATTGGAACCACATTTTCTTTGATTGTGTTAAAATGAAGCCATTTTGGAATGGTATTAAAAACTTTCTACAAGCTTTATTTAATGAATCATTTTATTTAAGTAAAGCTCTTGTATTATTAAATGAGAACAAAGGTCCTCATTTGAATAGGTCTATCTAGTATGAACTAAACTTGCAATTTCAAGGAATTGTACAACAAGAAGATGGAAAACAAACACAATACCAACTTTGGAAGACTTCTACAGCCTACTGAAGACCACAGCATTACTGGAAAATAAAATTAAAGAACTAAGAATTTATCCAAAGCAATTTATCAACAACCCTTGGGGAAAAGTCTTATCATTGGTTGACACTATACAATAATTGATCAGACACTCTGATAATTGATTGGACGCACTTATAAAGTAACTGTATAGATTAAGATTTGCTATAGTGTCAGGCTAATGTAAATAGTGTGCATAGTTATTTAAGATGTTATGTATAAATACTATGGGCCAGATTCAGGAAGCCTCCGTGTAAGAGTTATAACTCTTACACGGAGGCTGCAGTTAAACGGTGTGATGTCAGCATGTCATGCATATGCATGAGGTGCATGAGGCATGCTGAATCACACTGTAACTCTTACACGGTCCGTGTAAGAGAGTAGGGGGCGTGTCCGTAGGCTAAGCCCTGCATGAGGACACGCCCCCGGAAGTGTAGAATGGCTGAAAGTAAACAGCCACAAGAGAAGCCATGGAAATGTAAATAAACACACAACACAACACATTCCCCCACAGACCATCAGTGTGCAAAGTGAACAGATGCTATAAAATAAAAATAAAAATGGTTTTATTTTTTTTAAACCCTGTAAATGTGTGCTACTGTGTGCGCTCGTGTGCGCAGGTGTGCTACTAGCGCAATTGCAGTTAGCAGGCAGTGGAGAAGGATATGAGAACTAAATATGCAAAGTAAGCCAAGAAGAAATAGCTTAGCGGTAGAGTTGCTGGCTTGAGTAGGCAGGCAGGGTTCGAGCCCACACAACAACCTTTTTTTTTTTTTTGTAAATAAGCACTAAAAAGGCCCCTGACAGTATCGTATAAATGTAAAAGTATACCCTTTTGTAAAATGGAATGAAATGGAGCATATATTTTGAAGTAACACAATAATAAAAATATTTAGAAATGTACTGATAGCTAAGCTGCAGTGAGACAGAGCGCTTGTAGCTGAGTAGTGTTTAAAAAGCTGCAAATTGCTTGCCCGTAGCTAAGCACTGGTTTAACAGGCTCAAACTGTGTGCAACTAGCTGTGCTCAGCTTAACATGTGTGTCACCAGCCAATTAAGGTTTATCCCAGCGCACACCGTTTGCGCGCCGCTCCCACAAGCTAACTGCCAGTGCGCATGCGTTAGCTCCGCGCAAACGAGTGCAGACCTGGTTTTAAGTGCTTAAAAGTGCTTTTGGCATGTTTGATTGACAGGTCCTCAACTCATTTCTAGAGTGTCTTGAAAATTAAAAATCAGTGGTCAGATTCGAACCCAGGATACCATGCACTAGAGTCAAGGTACTAAACCACTAAGCCATAACAGCAGTACTTAGAAATGCAGAAATAGCATATATATATAGGATATAATCCAGAATGGAGCATGATAAAGCAGTTTCTGTGAAGTGGATACAATTCCAAAACGGCCAATCATAGAAATGTGCGGGAAAATCAGCATATATAAGCCCCATAGGCGGGAATACACAGCAGAACCGATTGTAGAACAGACCTGCAGGCAGAATGAATGGAGTAGGGGAGGGACGTTGCTTTCGAGCACAGCGGTGGGGCGTTGAGGAATCCAGATACATGGTCTGGCTCCTAGTTCACCATCATGAGGCCCAACTCATGCAGGGCCAGGTCTCATGGGGAGCGTACAGGGCGGAGGCATGGGACCAGTTGGCTCATGATCTTACTAGTGCTACTGGCATACCATGCACTGGTGAGCAGGTCCGTCACCACCATGCGGACCTGAAGCGGCGTAAGCAAGACCAGTTGACCCAATGGATCCAGGAGGCCCGGGATACGCCCAATGCCCCACTACTGAGTAAGTTACATTTTACTTATGTATGTAAGGAATTCAACTAGCTGATACCATGGAGATGTGTATTCCAATATTACATGCTTTTGTATTACAGCTGCAGGTGTCCGCTCTGCGAACCGAGGCATGACCAAGAGGCTGGTGCGGCTGCGCCACCATGCAGGTTAGTAACCCCACATAGAACTTGTAAATAAATATTATAGTGTAGCACGTATCAGAACACTGCACTGTATTGATTAAAAGAAATATAATGTGCAAGCAAGAAGTGAAAGTCTGCAGGTATGGCTGCAACAAGTTCAGCAGTATGCAAGTGTAACTGGAAATATAATTGATAGAAATAAATAGTGCTGTAATACAGATGTCCCACCATTAATTAAATACAGTATAACCTGCAGTAGTCCAAGAGTATAGCTTCAGAATCCGAGGTAATCACATGTGAGATATATCCCCTGTTGAAATGCTGAATCATGACAGAAGTGAGGCTGCTGGAAAGTGTTTGAATCACCACAGGTCTAATATGTGAACAAAGCCTAGAAGTACCAACCTGAACTGTGAAATTGCAGGATGTGTGAGAGTGACAGAAAGGGTCATGTAACAATCAATAAAGTAGTAATAACCCCCGAATATATAAGCCTCAGTGTGTCTCCACAGAACTAAATGCATGTGGGAATTACAAATTAACATCCCAAACTGATTTCAGTGTGTCTGAATCTTGAATGTTTAAGCCAAAATCTGTATATGGTGATGACAGTAAACAATTTGCAGATAGAATGAATGATTGTCTGACAAACTAAACAGCCATAGTTGTCCCCTGTCCTGTCATCGAAGTGTAGCAGGATGATGTATCTGACCAAATTCAAAATAACTAGGATAGTGATGTATCTGTAACAGGTCTAGCATGACAGTCAAATAAAAATCATTACGAAACATCAGCCTCAAGTTAATTGTGTACCTATTACAAATGTATATCAATGTATAACTTATGAATGTGTCATCATTTTCTTTCTCCACCCCACCCTATAATTGCAAATTAAAACACTCACTAAATATTGGTATGTGAACATTTCATTAACCATGGACATTTGTCCTGTTCACAAATATATGCATGTCTGTTTGTGCATGTGCCCTGTTCATACCTGCAAACCTGATGGCCTGTTGCCATTAATCAACCCTGCATGTCGTTTGATTGTGTATTTCCGTTCAAATAATGCATGTGATATTGATATGCCCATTATTCAATGGTGTTAATATCTGGGTGTTTGTTTAATGGGAATACCAATGCATGCTGTTACAACTAATTGGAATGGAATAATATGCCACTAACCCAAACTAACATAACATACCCACAAACCTAGAACGCTTGGGAAGGCAGGTCCCAGCGGACCCACCTCTCCCACCTCAGCTGGTGACTGCACCTGGCACTAGTGCCCAGGCTGGACCCTCCTCCAGTGGCCCTGTGCCACCTTCGGGTGGAAGCACTGCAGGGGATGGGGCCTGTCCCCCCTCTGCAAGCGTGGCCGGAGGAGTACGTCCACTCACCCTCCAAGGTGTCCGGTCTGTGGTGCGAAGGGAGATCCAAGACTCTGTACTTGGGCCCCTACGCCAGCTCGAGGCTCGGGTGGCACAGCTTACGGGCATGCCCATTTTCCTGCCTGCACAACCCCCAGCACAGCCCCGACCTGGGCTGTGAAGGAACAGTGGCAACTGCCTATGGGTGGGGATATCAGTTCCACTGTTGCCATCTGTGGGCTCATGCGCCTTGGATATCCCAACCTCCGTCCCCGTCAATTGTGTAACCCCCCCACTTGTGTCATACACTGCCCCTGTATGCGTCTTGTCTGTCTTGTCTGTTAACCTACCCAACCTACCTCCCCAGCTATACCGACTTCCTTCACCTGACATACCACTCTCACCTGAAAAAAAAAAGGGCACTCTGTACCCACAAAAAAATTACGCCCCATACATAGCTGTCCATGTCGCACACATGTCCGCTGGACATTGAAACTGTTAATTACAATTGGCTTTACAACAAATATTAATGTTGTCCTGACACCTCTCTCAGGGGTGGAAGGTTTCAAATGTCCCACCAAAATACATAGAAATACACAGCTGTTGCTGCTAAAGACATGGGCATCTATGGGCCTTACCCACATCCTTCCTGCAAATCCCACGCTTGTTTCCCTACTGTCTTACCCTCTTTGTGACCCATTTTTCACCACTTTCCTGTCACCCCTTTTTCCTTTCTTTCAAAGAAAATAGCGCGGGTGTGCGCTTGTGTGCGCGGAGCTCACCGCCAGTGCGCATGCGTGAGCTCTGCGCAAACGAGCGCAGACCTGGTTTTAAGTGCTTAAAAGTGCCTTTATGGCACTTTGATTGACAGGTGTTGTACTCATTTTGAAAACCTGGAAAGAAAAATAAATTCCCACTGCCAATCTCGAGCCCAGGACCTTGATAACATCAGTCTGTATGACCTACCACTAAGCCATGACTGCCATATGAAAACATAGTGCTAAAATAAATATAACATGTAATAGTAGGAATCAATATAAAGGCAATATAGGAGATGTACTACCCAAAGCATTTCAGGTAGAGTTTTAATGGCCGAATTACTGGATTCCCACACTAGTTCAGTGTTAACAGAAACAGCCCTGCTAATTGTTAGCTTGTACATAATAATGTAAGGTAATGTACACATAAGAAGGTATGTATATGTACACATACATATATATAAATATATAGTAATACATATGAAATATAGTCGTAGGTGTCAGTATCCATACACACTCACTACAGGAAACAGTGAAGATAAATGCAGCAGCCAGAATCTGCAACACAGCCTGACCCCTGCGAGACCTACTAACCCTTTCAACTGCTTAAAGGTGGCTTCAGCACTTTGATTGACAGGTCCTGTACTCATTTTGAAAGTTTGGAAAGAAAAATAAATTCCCACTGCCAGTCTCAAACCCAGGACCTTGGTAACATTAGTCTGTATGACCTACCACTAAGCCATGACTGCCATACAAAAACATAGTGCTAAAATAAATATAACATGTAATAGTAGGGATCAATATAAAGGCAATATAGGAGGTGTACTACCCAAAGCATTTCAGGTAGAGTTTTAATGGCCGAATTACTGGATTCCCACACTAGTTCAGTGTTAACAGAAACAGCCCTGCTAATTGTTAGCTTGTACATAATAATGTAAGGTAATGTACACATAAGAAGGTATGTATATGTACACATACATATATATAAATACATAGTAATACATATGAAATATAGTCGTAGGTGTCAGTATCCATACACACTCACTACAGGAAACAGTGAAGATAAATGCAGCAGCCAGAATCTGCAACACAGCCTGACCCCTGTGAGACCTACTAACCCTTTCAACTGCTTAAAGGTGGCTTCAGCACTTTTATTGATAGACCCTGTATTCAATTTGAAAGCAAAATACAAGCATACTAGTAGGCCCTACCACAAGACCATTGTAACACTAGTCTGTATGACCTACCAGCAAGACATGACTCTCATACAGGAATATAGTGCTAAATAAGTAGAACATGTAATAGTAGGAATGAAGATAAAGGCAATATAGTATGTCTACTACCCAAAGCATGTCAGGCAGACTTTTACTGTCCCAATTACTGGATTCCCATACTAGTGTAGTGTTAACAGAAACAGCCCTGCTAATTGTTAGCTTGTACCAAATAATGTCAGCTAATTTACATATATGAAAGTATGTATATGTACACACATATATATATATATATATATATATATATATATATATATATATATATATCAATACATATGAAATATAGTCATAGGTGTCAGTATGCATACACACTCACTATAGGGAACAGGCGAGAGAGATGCAGCAACCTGAATCTACAACACAGCACGAAGCATGGGAGATGTACTAACCTTCACACTCACAGAACACTGTCAACAGCATACCAGCATGGTCCATGCCCTTACAATCTGAAAGGGCAACGCCTATCTCACATACCCTTTTATAGCAGTGTCCTGAAATCACAGTGAGACATGCAATCAGTACACACCTGGCTGCATGCAATTAGAAAATGCTGCCTTACAATTGGTGCAGAGGCCATCACATGGACCTATGCAGATACCTACAAAAGCATCGAGTACCCACACTCCACTCATGCAATACATTCATTGCACAAAACCTACAGAGAAAGAGAGAGAGACAGAGAGAGAAATAAAATAAATATAAAGACAGCCAGCAGCAAAACCAGCAGCAGCAGCAAACAGCAAGCAGCACCACTGACACAGCAACAGCTGCCACAAACACAGGTAATGCAAAGTAGCAGGTTAATCCTGTGTATACTGTGACACCTCCAAACGTATCATAGTTCACTATCTATAGGTATGTCCATGAGATAGGTTGTGTGTACATAGTCCTGAAATATATACATATGTAATATTGCTGTACATGTTGCCCATACTTAAAACTTCCATAGCTTAGAACACAAGGCCAGTTGTGCATATGATGCAGTAGTTCCCAGGGTCAGTAGAGGTTCCTCCTCATTGGTGTGGGACCACTGTGTATGTATGGCACTGTTCAGGTACATATCCTGTAGTATGGCCAGGGATTAATATCAGTCTGTCATGTGGTGCTATGTCCTCCAGGGGTGAACGTAGCACACATCCAGGGATACCATTTCGTAACAGTGATGCTGTGTGTTCTGCAATGTTGAGGGTGGCCCTCGCCTGGACATGTGAGAGGATAGGGAGGTTACAGTCATCTGTGATAACTAATACCACATGTGTAGGAGAATGGGGGGGTACCTGCACCTAAACTGTCTGCAACAATGTTGCCAATATCTGTGCATTTGGTGAATGTGAAGCATCTTAACACTGCTGACCACAGATGCCTTGCCTTCATGTGAATCTGCCCTGTGCTGCAGTAGCCTCCTGCTATTGTTATACAATGTGCCTGTATCTGTAGTCTACTGGACAGGATAAATAAGTGGTGTGCATATGGTCTGGGTTAGATATGTGTGTGCACAGTACATGCACTATGTGGGATGTCTGTGGTAAGCTTTTGCAAAGGGGCCAGCAGTGTGTGTTGTGGCCTCCACTGGCCCAGTGGGCTGCATGGATAGCATCACAGTCCTAACTAGTGAATAACTGTGTAATTACATGCATACATAGCAAGGTAGTGTACTGTGCTCGTGGTGTTGTTGAGATATGTATATCCAGGCTGAGTAATGTGTGTCCACATCACAGGGTTGGATGGCAACACACATACAGTATGTAGGGATGAACACCCAAAGTGTTTCAGATGTGTTGCCTGTGCAGAAATATCTGGCCATTACCTGTGCATCCCCCACAACACACACACACATGCAACATATGGCAGAAGTACTATAGCAGTACACATAGGTGCATAGGTTCATACTAGGCTATTTGCCCTAGGGCATTGATAAGCCTAGTAGAATGTGTTTGTCTCTCACCACCCAATTAAATTATATGCTGCTATACCCTTTTCCAAGGTTAGTATACTGTGCCTCTGTCTAACAGTGACATAGAAGTGATACCTGGGGTACAACTATGATCTCCTTCCACTCATCCAGATCCCTATGGAAGAGAGTCAATGAGGGACTCTGCCTAACCTGTACTGTGAGTTCATTACAGAGTGAAGTGAGCCTCTGGGTTAGGAATATGCCCCTCTAGCATGTCCTATTTATGTCAGTGCTGAGTTTCAGGTCTCCTGAGCGTGTGGCTGTATGGGACTTTGATTTCCTGAGGTGCAGCATGTTCATTACATCTGGGTTGGACATGGCTGTATATGGCAGGCACAGATTGCCTCTGAACAGGCAGTATGCCACTGAGTCCAGCTGGAATTCCTTTAACTGGGCAGCATATGGCATCTGTTTGAGCCCTTTGATCCACCTGACGAGGTACTGTTGAGCTTTATCAGTTGCTGTACGTGTCTGGTTAGGTACATCCCAAAAGGTGCATTGTACTCAATTATAGGCCTGATGATGGATGAGTAAAGAGGCACAATGACCTCCCCTGCCGTAAATGTGAATCCCTTCATGATTACCTGGGCTATATAACATGTCTTTCAATCCATGTTGGCCATGTGGTTGACAAATGACAGATTGCTATCAAGTGTGTTCCCCAGGTCCCCAATTACATCTTCTGTACTCAATGGCTTAACACCTATGTGGTTCTTTGCCACCAATGTGGAGGTGTGGGAATCTGCTATGAATATCGATACTCCCCCTCCTTTGTTGTCTGTTCCAAGTGTTGGGGCCGACAAGAATGGTAATAGGTATAACTTGCTAGTGCTGGTGAGCTCCTGGGAAACCTGAAACAGGTTACTGTTACTGCACAGATATCGATGTCCATAATGCTAGGTAGAGTTTTGAATGCGTGTATCCTGAGGTCTAGACCTCTGGTGTTGAGGAGCATCACTCTAAGTTCCTCATCCTTTGTGATATGAATGGATGTGGGTTTGCCTTATGAGCCTTGCCTAATAAAGGCACTATGGGTGTAGCAAGTGCCTCTGCCAAAATCCAAAAGGCCAGGGGTGACAGGTGCAAGCTGTCCCTAGCAAAGCATCATGGCTTGTAGAGCATATCACCCCAAGATGGCAGGCATTGGCTCACCTGTGAATGACACCAGTACTTCAGTCAATTGTTGGAAGGGATCATCTTGCCTTGATATTGTGGCATCATTCTTGGTGAGGGTAAGATGCTACTCAAGGTCAGGGTCATACTGTCTTGGGCTACATGCTCAGAGAGCTCCTTTCTGTCTCATGTCATGTAGTCCAGGGAGGTATGTGTCAGGTCATTCACACCAGCATGGACATTGAGTGAGTCATACATGTACTTGCCTTGGAGTTACTTGAGTGTCTGTGTTATGTGGCGGGTCGTAGTGCCCGACAGGCTGCACACTGTGACCCTCTCCTCGTTAAGCCTGGTGAACGTGATGTCAGTGTGCCTGATGATAGAGGCACCTAGTACAGGTGTATGAGGTGTGTTGTTTACTGTTAAGGGCAGTGAGTGTTCAGCACATTGGCTTTGTGAGATATGTGTTGCGTGTTTGTTTCTGTGGTAGTGGTTGCTTGGGTGTCCGCTTTGGAGGTCTCTGCTGCGTAGGCAGATCTGTAGTCTGAGCCTATGAGTATGTTTTGTGTGATTATGTGTTAGGTTTGCTGTCGTGGTAGGTCTATGTGAGACTGGAAGTGTAGTGAGTGTGGTTTCCTTCTCCACCTGACTGGTTATGGCAGTATTGAGTATAGAGAGCCCAGCCTCCAGTATGGTATATGGTTGCATCACTCACATGTGTTTGAATTTGTTGTTAGGAGGGGGGGTTATCTGTGTACATGCAGCTGTTATAACATTGCCTCTGGATCACCACAGTCACCAGCTGGATTGGGGAGGAGACTGACAACTGACCTTTGGACATGCTAGAATACTATTGTGAATTCTGTAATACTTGAAAACAAGGTCCAGTGGGGAGTGAGGGTGTACTGATATTATTTACTACTGCTGACTGATATAATAGCTTCAGTGAGCAAGTGCCAGGTAATTTATGTGCAATGTATCACAATTAAGTAAATGCAACAATGACAAGCAGTCACTTGCTGTCATGTGTAACAAGGAAATATGTACAGTAAGCAATGCAGATATCAGTAGTGAGTCACAGAAGTGTTGAGAAGCTGTGTATGATGTGGAAGTAGCGTACCAGTGAAATAACAAGCTAACAAATAGCAAGCATATAAACAAAGCTACATTCAGGAGGCTTGGATGTAGTGTTTGCTACAGCAAACAAGGTGTACCAATGTCAGTAAGATACAGCTCAAATATGCAGGCACTATAAACCTGAAACCAGAGGTTCTCAGCTATGAATGGCAGAGTACAGCCTATTCTCACACAAGAGTGCAGACCACAAACCTCATTAATGTTAAATAACTGGTCTGAAGGCCAACTGCCTATACCAGAACTAATACACTTGGACACTGGGCTCTCAATCAGCAGTTACCAACTTCGAATGATGAAAGCTATGTGTCCTGCCAGCACAGTGCTTGCCACAAACCTCCCTAATGTAAACCAACTGGTCTGAAGGCCAAGTGCTTAATCCAAATGACTTAGAATGATAGCTACACTTTAACCAAGTTACAACCAAGCAGTAATAAGTACAATGTAATACACCCTGTATAGAATGTGTACCATGTATTGCTGAGATACTATGCTGATAACCTGTTTGTGTACCTTTCCAGGGGAAAATGGCTCCGAAAAGGAACCCCGCCTACTCTGCTGCAGAGGATGAAGTGATCCACCAGAGCTTGGTGCGTGACTATGCCATCCTGTTTTCACGCACCACCCAGAATCAGCAGGAGAGGTCTGCACTGTGGCAAAATCTTGTTAACAGGATAAATGATGTTGGCATGCATGATAGGACATATGAACAGGTGAGACATCACTGCAGTGATTTGATTAGAAATGTCCACCAGTGTGCTGCAGATATCCGCAGGCAACAGGTCGCCACAGGTGGGGGGGTGGCCACACATCCACCCCTCACCAGACGGGAGGGGCTACTGCTAAGTGTTGTGGATCCAGCCCCAGAACTACAACAGCATCAGTCGTACATCATGATGGAGGTTGGATCCACACAGCAGCAAGACACCTAGCATGCAGGTAAGATGCCATATTTAGTTATTGTTATTAGTTCTACATTTGTTGACCGAGCTAGTCTAGCTGGATATATGTCCATTTTCAGTAGAGGCCTGGGGAGAAAAGCTCCACACATAACATAATAAAGGCAGACAGACAAGTTGTTAATACAGACATCCAAAATAATAGTAATATAAATCAGCTTGTTAATGTAATCAACATACATATAAGGAACTCAAACAGTTTAAAGTCATACACAATGTTCTGTTGGTTTCAAAGCAATTCTACCTAAAACATAATGGTTATGCAATAAGGCAAAAGCCATATAGATAATAGTTAAAGCTCAGAAGGGTAGAGAAGTAGAAGGAGTATGAAAGATAAAATAATAGGGAAGAGGCAGGAGTCAAGACGGGAAGTGAGGAAAAGAAGGAAGACAGTCAAGAGGAGGTGGGAGGGATGGGAGAAGTAGGTCAGAGCATAGAAGGACAGCAAGGGAAAAGAAACAGGGTAGAAGCTAGTTGTTATGCACAATGAGGGGTTAAAGGTAAAGAGAGGGTGGGGAGAGGGATGTTAGCCTGGAGTACTACAAGAACAAAGTCAGTGGTTTTGGAAGTACAGTTTGATTTGTTGTTTGAAGAGAGGTAAGGGTGAGATTAGAGTTAACTCCTTGTATGTACATATGACTGTTTTGTACACTGTTACTTCATGCACGCATAAGGTGTGCATGTGGTATGTATCTGTCATCATGATATGTAATTGTGCATGTGTGATACAGACATTATGAGCAGCTGATGTGTATAAGGGAACTAGTGTACTACTGTACTGTATCATATGCAAAACAAATGGCACACTTGTGCCCACTGACATTACTTTCTTCATATTTCCAGGTCCCTCCCATCTAGCAACGAGCAGGCCATACATGCTGGTGAGTGTCTTTAACATTACCTGTAAAACAATTTATAATACTAGTAAGAGTAGTGTAACTCTGTAGTATACCTGCTGGTGAGTGTCTTTTATAATACCTGCAATACACAGTTTAACAATAGTAGGAGTAGTGTAAGTCAGTACTGATGTGTGTTTACTGTGGGGTGTGCATGTGTGCAAGTGTGCCTGTGCCCATGTGTGCATGTGTGTGTGTGTCCATGAGTGCATGTGTCCATTTCTGAATATGTGCATTAGTATTAAAGTGCATCTCTGTCAGATATGTGTTGGGCTGTAATCTGTGTTCCCTGTTTTCCTCCCGTAGGTTCTGGTGCTGCTCTGGTGACCTGCAGCAGGGAACCTGAATCTTGTGCCCCAGGTACTGATGATGATGAAATGTCTATAATGGTGCAGGAAGGTGTGTCTGGGTTCGACATTGGTCAGCCAATTGACAGTACACAGCTGTCAACCCCTTCAATGCGCACAGTCATCCTGCCGTTACATCCTGTGTCACCATTGTCCCTAGGTGATGGACAGTATGCAGTTGGCATAGATCAGGGTAATGTGGTACCTGTGGTACATGAATCCCCACAAAGCAGCCATGAGCAGGGTCCTCCAATGGTACCATGCAGACAGTCGCCCATGGGTTCTCATGGGGGCATCCATGGCCGTACTGCCTCTGGCCGATGTGCCCAAGGAGGTATGTCAACCTCCACTATGTTTCGGACTGTTATGCAGGCACAGGCAAGTATGGAAAGGTAAACCAGACAGGGTCTGAGGGAGCTGAGAGCATGTCGCACAGCCATGACAGACGGCATGTGTGATGTTGCGAATGCTATTCGTAACTTCACAGATGTCATTGACAGACGTTGTGGGGACATACAACAGCTGCTCCACAACCAGATGTCCATGGGCCAGGGCGATGGTGTGCGTTTGCAATGTCGACGTGGCCGTATGCCAGCAACAGCACCAGCTGGCAGTGGCCGCAGACGACAACAGGCCCACTCACGCACCTCAAGTGCCAGCACCAGCCCCAGCAATGCTGGGTCTGTGCTGTCATCAGGACGCCCCAGGAGACCACGTGCACGTGGCTCTGGACAGTCCCAACAGGGAACTGTGTCCAGTCAACACCCCCCCGCTTCCGATGACAGTACCCAGTCTGGGTTGGTACCAGATAAGGTACGTAGCACCCCTGCCAGGCACAGGTACCGTGTCCGTGCCCACAGACACTGATCTGGATGACCTGACAGGTGCAGTCTGTGGCTGTCCACAAAACCCTGTACATGGCAGCCATTATGTGGGACTGTGTGCGTGCTTACACACATGCAGAAATTTAACACCTAGGGCAAACACATACACACACACACTGCACCAACACCGGTCCACCCGGTACTGCTGCCCCTCACAAACACACATATACACACATGTCAATTGGTGTTACCAGTGGCTGGCTTGGGCATACCTAACCCACACCCTGTGCATATGATGACACTGTGCCACCTCCTGCATACTACAACATCAGCGCAGGAAAAGGTAAACACATTGCTGATGCACAGGGTGACTACATAGATGTGTATACATAGTAACATGTTGGTAACTGTTCACTGTTCCACTATGATTGTGTGTATATCCCAGCATTCCTGCTGCAGTAACTGTATGAATGTCCTGAATTGTTATCTGCACCCACACTACTTACCAAAGTGTACCAGCTGCACACCATCACATGCTACCATTGACTATGGGAATGTGCACCATGTGCTGTTATGTAGATTCAGCTATATGTATCTGTTCCGTCACACATGCATTTACACACAACCTGCTACCCCCACACATGCACACGATCACCTGCCATTCCCATTATTTATTACCCTACATGAGTAGCTGTCAATACATGACAGGTACACATTTGAAAGGGCACTATGTGGATTACTACCGATTTCCTCCTCTCTACCTGTACTCACAGGGTGCAGGCAACCCCATTAGTTTAAAATTGTAATGTGCATCAGGTACTGTGGTACCCTGATTGCCACATCAAACATGTTTTCCATACGGAAATGCACACACAGAAACATTCCACATCCACACACTTGCCACATTCAGGCTTCAAAACACTATCTAGATATATTCTGGTACATGTGCGTGTTTCAGTAGCATGTAGCACTATACTGAGTACTGGTAGCTGTCTGCTGCCATGTTGTTTGGATAGAGTAAAAGGATTGTTCGTTTATCCTACTTCGTTTTGTGGACATTACTTGAAGTGTTACCTTACATGCGTTATTGGTACCAACACCTTCTCTTTTGTTGTTTTGATTGTATAGGGTGCTGTCAACATCACTGTTTGTTAAGGGAAATGTGCACCCTGCAGTGCATAGCCCCATTTGGCAAAAGCCACATCCCAACCCCACCATTGTGCACACACACCAACCCCACCCACAGTAAAACACATACTTTCCATTTGCAAGATTCAAACCCCTACCTCATTGTGTTATGACACTAGATGCAGACACATTAGCAGAGTGTGCTATTTGCATTAGTGGGAGAAATCTTTTCTAATGCTGTACTTAGAGGGTGCTGACATCATCTGTGTTTAGGAAGAGGGATGTGCACCCTGTAGTGTGTTCTCCCAGTTGGCAAAAGGCACTTTTTCTCCACAGCATAATGCACACACACAAACCCCACTCATACTAACACACACATACTTTCTGTTTGCAGGATTCAAACCCCTACCTAACCATGTTACAACACTGGAGAAAGATGCATTAGCAGAGCGCGCTATACAAATTACTGGAGAACTTTAATTCAGGTAATATAGTTATAGAGTGCTGACATCATCAGTGTTTCAAAAGGGGAATCTGAATCCTGTAGTGTACCGTCACAGTTGCTAATAGGGGCATTTCCCACACACACATCGATGTGTTCAAGGTTTGCATATGTAGGGGATCCATTACCCCAGTGTGATTAGTATATGGTTCGATTGCAACAATGAGGGATATACTTCAAGTGGCGAGCATTTTGTACTCATGTTTGTGATGATCAGGTCTAGTATATCTGCCCCTCTTGTGGGAAAGTTGACTACCTGTTCCATAGCTAAAGAGTGTCTGAACTATGGGAACCCTAGAGCGTGGGTATTGTGGCTTGAGTAATGTTCACAGTCTATGTTTGGGTAGCTGACGTCACCCAGTATGATGGTGTTTGCAGAGAAATCAATACTGTCCTGTGTCAGCATGAAGGCTGTGTGGGAGTCCTGAGTTTGACAGGGTGCCGTAAGAGCTCCTCTGTGTCCCATTCAATGTGGTCCAGGGAGGTACATCTCAGGTTGTTCACACCAGCATGGACAATGACTGCCTCATACTTGTACTTGCTGTGGAGTGACCTGTGTGCTTGTGTTATGTGGCACATTCTATCACTTGACAGGTAGCTAAATGTGACCCTCACCTTGCTCAGTCTGGAGGGCGGGACGTCAGTCAACAGCTCATGTCAAGCATGTTCACACTCCTCAGAAATGATGTGAAAACCTTCAAAGCCTCCAGGCCTGCTGAAAATATGTACCAGACTGCAGATACCTGTAGAAAGGCATTCTATGGACACATTCAGGAATGCATGGATCATGCAATCACATATGAAAGCAAGACCCAATCCTCCAAAGGCAGACATCCTGTGTGCTGGACACCAGCCATAAACAAACTATACAATAGAAGGATGACGCTACTACATGATACAACAAACCTCCAAAATGTGAAGGCATCACTGATGACTATTAGAAGACAACTACAGGCACACATAAGATTGTCTCAGGCCATCTTCGAGAGAAGATTCCACAAGACACTGAGGATAATCACAAGGCTTTCTGTAGTTACGTTAGGAACCTGGGTGGTAATACCCAGATATGTTCAGAGGTAGTCCAAGATGTCACACAGAATACCAAACACACAGACATTGCCATCATCCTAGTGGACAGGTTCTCCCCCCCTCCACGCCAAAAGGGCAGATATTTCCCCCAACAGAGTGCTGCCCCCACCTGACATCTCAGATGCTCAGGTAAGAGCTGCCCTCTCCAAAGCAATAAACACTGCATCAATGGGACCAGACAGTGTCCCAGGCTGTGTCCTACATTAACCCCATGAAGAGCTACACACAGACATAACACTACTGTTCAATCCCAGCCTTACTACATGATATGTGGCCGAAGTGTGGCATACAGCAACAGTGGTCCCTCTACATGCAGGTGGTGCTTTAACAGATCCTGGACACTATTCGCACCATACGTCTGAATAGCTCGGTCTGCAAAGCTATGGCAAGGATCATCAGGGACCTCATAAATGTAGATATTGGGGACCTACTGACACGTCATCATACACAGTTTGGCTTTGTTAATGGCAGATCCTGTCTCTCAAACATGTTTGAATCCCTTGAAACAGTCACCAAGGCCACTGTCAAGGGGAAGGTGGTCCACACAGCCTACCTGGACCTTGCATAAGCCTATGATACAATACCCCACTTGTGCATTCTAGGGAAGCTCACCAGTGTACATATTAACCCCTATGTCACTACAGATATTGCACAGTGGCTCAAGGGCAGAACACACATGGTTAGAATTGCTGGAGCCATGTCAGCCTCCAAACCAGTTACAAGTGGTGTCCCACAAGGATCATCCCTGGGATCTGTCTTGTTCAGTATATATGTATCAGAGGTACAGGCAAACATGGAAGTACTGTGGCTGAGGCAAGTCGCAGATGACTGCAAACCAGACGCCATAATCAACTCTGCAGCTAACACACGCATCCTCCAAAAGGGCCTCTTGGAAGCACACAACTTGTGCCACAGCCATGGCCTCAAGCTGAATTCCAAAATGTGTATAGTCATCCCCTGTGTCAGAAACAAAGTGACCAGAAAGTACCACATATGTGTTAATCCATTAAGTGCAGACGATGGCATTATGGACATTGGGGTATACAGGTTGATAGCATTCCCTCATTTAATAACAACATGGCCACAGTGGTTAGGAAAACATTTATGGGCCACATCGTCATGAAGGGATTCACATGTAGATCAGGGGAGGACATTGTGCCTCTTTACTCATCCCTCATCATGCCCATAATTGACTACAATGCGCCTGGTGGCATGCACCTCACCAGACACCTGCAGCAACTGGAAAGAGCACAAAAGTACCTCAACAAGAGGATCAAAGGGCTCAAACAGATGCCACATACTGACTGGTTAAAGAAACAGCAGCTCTACTCAGTGGCATACTGCCTCTTCATAGGCAATCTGTGCCTGACATATAAGGCCATGTCAAACCCTGACCTAATGGCCATGCTGCACCTCAGAATATCCAGATCCCATCAGGCTACATGCTGGAAAGACATGAACCTCAGGAGTGATATACATAGGACATGCTGGAGGGACACATTCATAACTCAGAGGCTCCCTTCACTCTGGAATATTATCCCAATAGAGGTTAGGCAGAGTCACTCAGTGACTATCTGCAAGAGGGATATTAGTGTCTGGATGTGACATTGTAGGTTTACCCTGGGTATCACTTATGTGTCACTGTTAGACAGAGGCACAGTATACTAACCTTGGAAAAGGGCATAGCAAGATAGATTTAGAATGCTTGGAGAAAGCCACACACATTCTGGCTAGGTGTATAAATGCCCTAGGGCAGATAGCCTAGTATGAACCTATGGACCTATGTATCTTGTTCACCATTGGCCCTATGTGCTGTTAATCACCAATGCAATCCCAATACTATGGTAGCATGTGCAAAGGTCAGTTGTCAGTCACCTCTATGGTACAGTTGTGGAATATGTGAGTCATGTAGTAATGTCACAGCTGCCACATGTACACAGTCAACCCTAACCCCTACCCATGGATGTACAACACATGTATGAGATGGAAACACATGGCCAAACTGTGGACTAAGCACTCTGAGCCCAGTACTGGCATAACCTGTCAGGTGGCATGGAATACTACAGTGACTGCAATACCAGTCTGATGTGGACCTACACTGACAGCAATACAAGCACGGAAACACACCGGGCCATTCGTGGAGCCTAAGGATAGCATCCTGCCTGTGTGACAAACACCTGTGCAGCTGGCACACAGGCATACGTTAGGCCTGAACACAGCACGCATAACACATAGCACACAAATCCTGTGTGCCAAACGAGCACAGTCTGTACAGCTATACAGCACTACCGCTGCAGGTGTGTTAGGTACTTTTATTGTCCAGTACAGTGAGGTCATGCTCACCAGGCTGGACAAGGTGAAGGTCACAGTTATATGCTCATGGGGCACTATGGTCCACCACATAACACAAGCATACAGGTCAGTCAGATGCATGGACACATATGACACAGTCATTGTCCATGCCACTACAGCTGATGTGTGATGTCCCTCACTGGGATACATGATAGGGAACATGGAAAGGATCACTGAGCAAGTGACACAGGCTGGTAGAACCCTGACCTTGGTTGGCATCAGACCCTCACCAGGAATGCTGACATATTACTGAATGCTAATGAATTACTGTAGCTACAACACCCTAGCTGAACAGTTCTTAGCATGCAATCACTGCATTGCTATGGAACAATGTCTTACCACTCCCACAACAGGTGGAAACATGCAGCACCTGTTCATCAGCAACATGTAGACTATATGCCCCAGACCAGGTGTGTATCCCTCACTACTAGGCTGATATCATCTACATCTCACACTGTATATACACATCCCACATGCAGCACCTGCACAGAAGACCACAGACATAATGTTACCCTGTGCAAATACCATGTATTCACTTGTGGCAGGCATCACACATGGTAACTATTGAAGGTCACAGGTACATATGTGTATTTGGCACACACATACATCATGTGTGCATTCCCATAACTGCTTTAATCGGTCATGCATTATTGCGAGAAACAACCTGTACACATGGGCAGTCTATGTGAGCAAAACACACATGACATGTCTGGAATCAGAAGCCATAGATAATTGTGATCTCGTTTAGAAAGGGGTATGTGCATCCTGTAGTGTGTTTTCCCAGTTGCCAAAAGGGATGTTCCTTTCAAACACACTTACACACACTCTTACCCCCATTCACACAAACATGCCACTTGCTGTATTCAAACCCCTATCTAACTATGTTATGACACTAGAGATGGATGCATAAGCAGAGCACGCTATTCGGATTGCTGGAGGTTCTCTTTTCTCCTGATCTACTTATAGGGTGCTGACATCATCGGTGTTTAGAAAGGGGAATGAGCATCCTGTGGTGTGTTTTCACAGTTGCCAAAGGGGGTGCTCCATTCATACACACAAACTTACCCCCAGTCACACACACTTGCCACTGGCTGGATTCAAACCCCTACTTAACTATGTTATGACACTAGAGACGGACACATTAGCAGAGTGCGCTATACGGATTGCTGGAGGTTTCCTTTTCTCCTGATCTACTTATAAGGTGCTGACATCATCGGTGTTTAGAAAGGGGAATGAGCATCCTGTGGTGTGTTTTCACAGTTGCCAAAAGGGGTGTTCCTTTCATACACACTTACTCCCAGTCACACACACTTGTCACTGGCTGGATTCAAACCCCTACCTCATTATGTTATGACACTAAAGACAGACACATTAGTAGAGCGCACTATTCGGATTGCTGGAGGTTCTCTTTTCTCCTGATCTACTTATAGGGTGCTGACATCATCGGTGTTTAGAAAGGGGAATGAGCTTCCTGTGGTGTGTTTTCACAGTTGCCAAAAGGGGTGTTCTTTTCATGCACACTTACATTCACACACACTTGCCACAGGCTGGATTCAAACCCCTACCTAACTATGCCATGATACTAGAGACGGATGCATTAGCACAGCGCGCTATTCGGATTATTGGGAGATTTCATTTCTCCTGATCTACTTATAGGGTGCTGACATCATCGGTGTTTAGAAAGGGGAATGAGCTTCCTGTGGTGTGTTTTCACAGTTGCCAAAAGGGATGTTTTTTTCATACACACTTAACCCCATTCACACACACTTGCCACTGGCTGGATTCAAACCCCTACCTAACTATGCTATGACACTAGAGGCAGATGCATTAGCAGAGCGCGCAATTCGGATTACTGGGAGATTTCATTTCTCCTGATCTACTTATAGGGTGCTGACATCATCAGTGTTTAGAATGGGGAATGTGCATCCTGTGGTGTGTTTTCACAGTTGTTAAGAGGAACATTTGAACTAAGTGTGTGAGCATGCCCAGTTCAGCCTTCCCATGGCATGTTGTGTGAAAGATGGCTCATTTATCAAAGTGTGTGAGCATGCCCAGTGTGAGCTTTCCATATGTTGAACTCTGCAGCCCATCACAGTTGTGGATGAGTGTGAACTCCAACAAATATCTCCTGTTTATGGTTGTGTGTTCTGTGTCATGTTGTGTAGTTACTGTCAAAATGCTTTTGTGAACACAACAGGGATTATACTGTGCCTGCAGGTTTTGCATGGGATACTTTGCATACAATTGTCAACATCCGTTCATACTGACCTAACACTGTAGTACTGTATAGTGTAGTGGTTCAGTACTTTCACTGTGGTGGACAGTATCCTGGGCTTTAGTCCTATCACTGCTTTACATTTCCATACTGTGCACAACTGCCTGGTTAGGGTCCAGTTGTGCACATCTGCACAAAGGTGGTGCCTCTACGGACCCTGGTAATTACTGCCCCATAAGCTTAACAAGTCTAGTCTGCAAAGCTATGGAGAAGATCATAATTGAGCTCATAAACAAAGATATAGGGGACATGCAGACATTATACCCATCCCAGTTTGGCTTGGTCAAGGGCAGATCATGCCTTTTGTACTTGGTTGACATCTTCAAAACAGTCACTAAGGCCATTGATGAGGCAAAGGCAGTCCATACAGCCTACCTTGGCCTTGCAAACACTTTCAACACAATACCTCACTCAGGTATTGTAGAAAACCCTACCAACTGAAATGTAAACCCATATGTCACAAGATGGGTTGCAAACTGGCTTAAGGACGGGACCCACAGGGTTAGAGTTGCTGGCACTATGTCAGACTCCAGGCCGGTCACAAGTGGTGTCACACAGGGCTCAGTCCTTGGCCCCCTATTGTTTGCCATCTACTTCTCAGAAGTACAGGCCAACATGGGAGGACTTTGGCTGACAAAGTTTGCAGATGACTGCACACTGGGCGCCATAGTGGACAGTGCATCAGACACAGATATCCTTCAGAAGGGACTCACGGAAACTGATAGCTGGTGCCACAGCCATGGCCTGA
Organism: Protopterus annectens; assembly: GCF_019279795.1. Classification (NCBI taxonomy): domain Eukaryota; kingdom Metazoa; phylum Chordata; order Ceratodontiformes; family Protopteridae; genus Protopterus; species Protopterus annectens. The sequence continues at coordinate 664,271,569 of NC_056725.1, forward strand.
AGTCAAATTGCAAAACATGTGTAGTCATACCCTTCGGGAAAAGCAAAGTAACCCCAAGCTACCATATAGGTGGCAATCCTCTAAGCACGGAGGAGGTTATCATGGACCTGGGGACCCAGGTTGACAGTCGCCGTTCTACTGACACTCACATTGCTAAAGTGGCTAGAAAGACCTTCTACATTGCCCACCTGATCAGGAAGGGATTCACATCCAGATCTAGTGGGTCATTGTTCCCCTGTACTCTTCACTTATCAGACCGGTGATCGAGTACAATGCCCTATTCTGGATGTATCTCACCCGACATCTGCAGCAATTGGAGACCCTGAATGTCCCCCACCAAAAGGATAAAGGGACTCCAACATCTGTCATATGCTGCCAGATTGAAGACACTCCCGCTCTATTCAGTCACATACCGTCTGTTTAGAGGTGACATGTGCCTGACATGCAAGGCCATGTCCAACCAGGAATTAATGGGCATGCTCCACCTCAAAATCGGCAGATCCACCTGAACCACTAGTGCAAGTGACTTACACCTTAGCATGGATGTACATTGGACATGTTGGAGGGATGGATTTATCACTCGGAGACTCCCTATGCTGTGGAATACAATCCCGGTCCATGTGAGGCAGAGCACCTTGCTGGCTCTGTTCAAGAGGTATCTTGACCTGTGGATGGGAGATCATAGGTTTACCCCGGGGATTGTCACTGTGTCACTGCTGGAGAGAGGCACGACAAACTAATGGGCACAGTACTGTTTCCATATAAGGGGTGGCGTACGCCAACAAACTCTGGGCTAGGCTTATAACTGCCTTAGGGCAGATAGCCTAGTATAAACCTATGAACCTATGAACCTATCTGACCATGTTGCATTATGTTCAGATGTGAACTACTTACAACAGCCTCATCCAACATCAGTAGTGTATTCCACAACATGGGTGTACATTGGCAAACACTACCGATGTGCCTAGGCCATTTCTAATGCTAGTCGGAGTGTGTTTGTCCGTCAACACATTGTAAGTGTAGTTTGCCATGACATATGTCTTGTTTAGTATACTGTGCCTCTGTCTACCTGTGACATAACATTGATACCCAGGGTAAACCTACCATCTCCCATCCACTCATTAGGATTCCTGTTGAGGAGAATCAACGAGTGACTCTATGGATAACCTGTACTGGTAATTTACTCATGCGTGGGGGTGGCTTCTGTGTTATGGATAATGCAGTACAGCTTGTCCTATGTATGTCAGTGCTGGGGTTCAGGTCCCTCATGTGCATAGCTCCCTGCCATTCAGATTGTACAAGGTGCAGCATGTGCATTGATTCCAGCTTGGACATGGCTTTCTACATCAGGCACAGCTTGCGTCTGGGTGGCCAGCATGGCAGTGTGTGGAGCTGCACTCTGTTTAATCAGGCGACACATTACATGTGTTCCAGCTCTTTCATACTCCTGGTGAGGTACTGTTGTGGACTTTACAGTTGCTGGATGTGTCTGCTGAGGTACACCCCACAGGGGCTGTTGTGGTCATTTCTAATGCTGATGAAAGATAACTGCAGAACCACAATGACCTCCCCTGAGCTAGATGTCAGAAAGCATGGAACATGCAATCACAAATAAAAACAAGACCCTCTCCACCAAGGGAAAGTGGCCTGTCTGGTGGACCCCAGCCATAAACAAACTGTATAACAGATGAGGGATACTAATGCAAGACAGAGCTACATCTCCAAAAGGGAAGGCAGCTGTGATCAGCACTAGTAGAAAGCTACATTCTCTCATAAAGACATCCAAGGTCAACTTGGGGACATAAATCACCAGAGACAATGAAGGTAACCACACTGCTTTCTTCAGTTATGTCAGACACCTGGGTGGGAACCCTCAGATATGCTCAGAGTTGGTACACAACAACATATATTCCAGTGACCTGACAGATATTGGCAACATTCTGGCAGACAGGTTCAGTGCAATTTACCTCCTCCCTCACCCCCAAAAGAAGATAGTTATCACAGCTGTATGTAGCCTCACTGTCATCTTGGATGTCCATGTGAGAGCTGCACTCAGCAAAGACAAGTACACAGCATCAATGGGACCTGATGGTATACCCGGTTGCATGCTATGTGAACTCCAGAAGGAGCTAGACCCGTATATACAAATGCTATTTAACCTTAGCCTTGCTACAGGATATGTACCTAAACATTGGCGTACGGCAACAGTGGTCCCACTCCACAAAGGAGATGCCTCCACAGACCCTGGCAACTACCACCACACAAGCTTAACCAGCCTTGTCTGCAAAGCTATGGGAAAAGTCATTATGGAGCTCTTACACAGAGACATTGGTGACCTACAGACCCTTGATCCCACCCAGTTCAGCTTTGTACAGGGCAGATCCTGCCTTTTGCACCTAGTTGACTAGTATGAAACTGTCAGTAGGGCCATTGATGAGGGCTACGCAGTCCACACAGCCTACCTGCACTTGGCTAAGGCCTTTGACACAACACCCCACTCAGGCATCATAGACAAGCTCAACAGCTGAAATATAACACCATATGTCACGGGATAGGTTGCAAAATGGCTACGAAACAGAACCCATAAAGTCAACATTGCAGGTGCCTTGTCAGATTCAAAGCCAGTCACAGGTGGTGTCCCACAATGATGTGTCCTGGGACCCCTCTTATTTGGTATTTACTTTTCAGATGTGAAAGAAAACATAGGAGTGTTGTGGCTGACAAAGTTTGCAGATGACTGCAACCTAGGTACCATAGTGAATACATCAGCCGGCACACACATCCTACAGAATGCCATCACAAAGACAGATAGCTGGTGCCGGACTCATGGCCTGAAACTGAATGCAACTGATGTGTAGTCATCCCCTTTGGGAGGAACAAAGTACCCACAGATCAATACATAGACAGCAACCCACTGAGCACAGAGAACAAATCAGACACCTGGGGACACATGTAGATAGTGACATCTCGTTTGACACCCATGTTGCCAAAGTGGTTAGAAAGACTTTCTATCTTGCCCACCTTATCATGGAGGGTTTTCCATCCAGATCAAAGGATGTCATTGTACCACTATACTTCTTCCTTATCAGGCCCATGATTGAATACAAAGCCCCATTTGGTATGTACCTCACCCAGCACTTGCAACAGCTGGAGAGACCCCAAAAGTACCTTACCATGAAGATCAGGGGTCTACAACACATGTCATATGCTTCCAGAATAAAGGAAATTCAGCTTTATTCAGTGTCATACCGCATACTTACAGGTGACCTATGCCTGACATACAAGACCATGTCCAATCAGGATTTGGTGGACATGCTCCACTGCAAGCAATCCAAATCCACCAGAACCATGAGAGCTAAAGATTTGAACCCCAGCACATACATGAATAGGAAATGCTAGAGGGACAGAGTCATAACTCAGAGGCATCTCACACTCTAGCAGAGTATCCCAGTTCATGTTAGACAGAGTCCCTCACTGACTCTCTTCAAGAGACATCTGGACAACTGCATGTGAGACAGAGGCACAGACTAGACAGAGGCACAGTCAAGTTATTCAATTATGTAAGAGGGTCATAATGTGTCACTACTAAGTCAGAGGCACAATATTCGGAATCTATTCTGTACACTTATTACCACTATAAGGGGTGGCAATAGCGACATCACTATGGCTAGGCTTATACATGCACTATGGCAGATAGCCTAGTAGTAAACTATGAAACTATGAAACTATGGTGTATGTGTAGGTATTGTCAGTCAAGCACTATAATGTGGTTTGGGGGGCTTGATATCTCCCTGTATTCCAACATTGTTTTGTATATTCCTTCTAGCATGTCTAGGGATCAGTTGCTAGTGTCCTCTCCTGCTCAGCTGGTGAACCTGGGAATATTGAGGCAATGTTACAATTGTCTCATGTACACTGACAACCCTCTCCTTCTCCCATAAAACACAAATACATGCGAGAGATGCAACTATATAGCCAAAGTGGAGGCTGAGCTCTCTCAACATAGGAATAGCAAGACCAGAGAGAAGGTGAAGGTAACCACACACACCACAAACCCAGTCTCACATAGCACTATCACAACTTCAAATCATACACATAGACACACAAAGACATACTCGGAGGCTCTGATCAGAATTCTACCAAAACAGCAGAGGCCACCACAGCAGACACCCACACAACTGCCTCCACAGGGCACAGCACATGCAACACATAGACCACAGAGTCAGTGTGCCAAACAGTCACAGCCCTTAAGGCCAAACACAATGCCAGACACACTTGTCATAGGTGACTCCATAGTCAGACACACTGACGTCCCGCTCACCAGATCGAGTATGGAGGTCACAGTAAGCTGCCTATTGGGCACTGGAATCCACCACATAATGCAAGCACTCAGGTCACTCAACTGCAAGTACAAGTCTGACTCAGTCATTATCCATGCTGGTGTGAACGACCTGAGATGTACCTCCCTGGACTACATGAAAAGAGACATAGAGGATCTCTCTGATTATGTAGGCCAGGCAGGTATGACCCTGACCTTGAGCAGTATCCTACCTTCACCAAGTATGATGCCACATAAACAGAGACAAGATGATCAGCTGTAATAATTGGCTTAAACTATGGTGTCATTCAAAGGGGGTCCAATGTCTGTCTGCCTGGGATGACATGCTGGACAGGCCGCTGATTTGCAAGGGCGGCTTGCACCTGTCACCCCTGGGCTTCCGGATTTTGGCTGAGGCTCTTGCCACCCCCATTGTGCCTTTTTTATGCAAGAATCAGATTCTACACCTACCACCCTAGAACACAGAAAAGGAAAAACACTAAGGGTAATGCTGCTCAATGCCAGAAGTCTCAACCTCAAGCTGCACACACTCGACACCCTTCTCAGTATGGAGAACATTGATGTCTGTGCTGTGACTGAAACCTGGTTCACGGCTTCTGACAACACCCCAGCACTATCGGGTGTTACCTCATATCATGCGTTCCGGCCCCAAAATCTGGACAACACCAAGAAAGGAGGGTGAGTGTCCATATTCATCAAGGACACCCTCACCTCAAGGTTGGTGGCAACGCACAATGCATCAGAGACCATCCAGGTGCAATTAACCATAGGCAAGACTGCTCTGCAGTTTGTAGCATGTTACAGGCCACCCTCTCAAACTCAGGTACCTCACACAGCTTTCCTGACACCACTGGAGGGGATAAATGTATCTCCGAACACCATCATACTGGGTGATTCCAACTATCCAAATATAGACTGGGATCACTACTCAAGCCCCAACACTCTAGCCCAAAGGTTCCTAGAGTTCATACACTCAAATGCCATGGAACAACTAGTCACCATCCCCACAAGAGGAGACAACATACTAGAACTCATCATCACGAATATGGGGTCACAATGTTCAACACCAGAAGTATACCCATTATTGGTGAGATCAGATCATGAACTAATCTCAGTGGAAGTCCACATCCCACCCCCACCCCAGATATAAAAGACAACAGTGAAGAACTTCTCAAAAGCCAACTTCACACTTCTAAAGACTGGTGTGGTCTCTTTCAAGGCCCCCAAGCCAGCGGACACCATTACCCAAGCCGCTGTATCACTTACAAATGCCTTCTACCAGCACCTCCAGGACTGCATGGATCTGGCAATCCCAAACAAAACAAAGACTCTTTGTACCACAGGCAAGCATCCAGTCTGGTGGAAACCCAGCCATAAACAAGCTCTACAACAAAAGGAAGGAGCTACTACAAGATAGGCGAAATCCGTAGAAGGGAAGACACCCCTCCTCATTATGAGTAAAACACTGAGTTCCCCCATAAAATCATCCAAGGCGAATTTTGAGAGTAAACACGCTAAGGACTCAAGGGACAATCATGAGGCCTTTTTTACCTATGTTAGACACCTGGGAGGAAACTCCCAGATATGCTCAAAATTAGTTCGAAATGATGTAAATATCACTGAACCTACAGACATTGCCAACATACTGGCTGACAGGTTCAGTGCAGATTTCTCCCCCCCCTCCCCCCCAACTGGAGGGATATCTATACCAGAGGATTGTAGCCCCCCAAACATCTCAAATGCTCCTGTGAGAACTGCTCTATCCAAGGCGAAAAACACTGCATCCATGGGACCAGATGGTGTCCTCAGTTGTGTGCTCCATGAACTCAATGAGGAATTAAACCCGCAGTTAGGGCAGCTGTTTAATCTTAGCCTCACCTCAGGATATGTGCCCAAGGAGTGGTATACAGCAATGGTGGACCCACTTCACAAAGGAGGTGCCTCCACCAACCACGGAAACTACCATCCCATCAGCTTGACAAGCCTGGTCTGCTAAGCTATGGAGAGGATCATAATGGAAATCATAAATGAAGACATAGGGGACTTGCAGACATTGGATCCAACCCAGTTTGGCTTTGTCAAGGGCAGATCATGCCTTTTAAACTTGGTTGACTTTTTCAAGACAATCACCAAGGCCATTGACGAGGGCAAGGCAGTCCACACAGCCTACCTTGACCTGGCAAAGGCTTTCGACACAATACCCCACTCGGGTATCATTGAAAAAATCACCAGCTTAAATGTGAACCCATACATCACAGGATAGGTTACAAACTGGCTAAGTGACAGAACACACCGGGTCAAAGTTGCTGGTGCCATGTCACACTCCAAAACTGTCACAAGTGGTGTCCCACAGGGCTCAGTCCTGGGCCCACTTTTGTTCAGCATCTACTTTTCAGAAGTACAAGCACACAGGAGGATTATGGCTGACAAAGTTTGAAGATGACTGCAGACTGGGAACCATAGTTGGAAACCCATCTGACACAGACATCCTTCAGAAGGGTCTCATAGACACGGATAACTGGTGCCAGAGCCATGGCCTTACGTTAAATGCTAAACAATGCATAGTCATACCCTTCAGGAACAACAAGGTTACCCCTAGTTCCCATCTAGGTGGCAATCCTCTAAGCACAGAAGAGGTTATCAGGGACCTAGGGACCTGGGCACCCGGGTTGACAGTAATCTTTTGTTTGACACTCATGTTGCCAGAGTAGGCCTGGGGCAGTTCCTGCTATTAGGACAGTGGTCTGCAGCAAGCTATATAGTAGTAGTCAGTTTTAGCCATTGGTATTTGACCATGGCTAATCCATGTTGCTTCTTGTTGTGGTACCAACATGGGTGTGTGGTTATCCATGCCATTTATTGCTAGCCACCCTCATTTTGTAGCTTGTTCCATGTTTTTGCATATGTACATCACTGTATGAGGTGTGACCTGGTAGTGTCAGGGTGCTGATTTGGGCTTTGACCCTGTTTTCTATTACAGCACTGATATCTACATTCTCTATACTGTGTGTGTTTACACTGCACGCATTTATACTTCTGGCATTGGGTAGCATTACATCCAGGTTCCTATCCCTTGTGGTACCTATGAGGTAGGTTTGTGTTTTTGTGGTTTATGATTGGTGAGGGTGGATGTTAGTCGGGTCCTCAGGTGTGCATATGGTACATGGTATTACATTACTTAACACATGGCATTCATGCCTCAGGTGGTGCTGCAGGGCTGCCTCTGTCGGATGCACATACTACACTCCCTGTACATGTTTGGAAGCAGGTTGTGTCATGTTAGGCATCCCTGTTACTATATGAGTGAGTCAGAGCGGGTATCAGTCCCAGTGTTCCTACTGACCAAGTGTATGTGCTATGTGTTGCCTCTTTGCCAAGGCCAGGGCATACTGGGCACGCCTCCTTCTGCCTACTGGGACAAGGTCAGGTTGTTCCTCCACTGAGTCACCCTCTGCCTGTGGTGGCCTTGGCAATGGTGGGGGGATGTTTGGCCCAGCCCTGTGCTGGTCCTGCTGCAGCTGTTTCCGCAGGATCATATTATGTAGCATAGCACATATCATGATCATTTGGGTACATGTAGTTGGTGTGTACTGCAAGGCTCCACCAGATGTGTCCAGACACCGGAACCATGACTTGAGCAGCCCAAACACACGCTCTATGAAATTACGTGTTTGTGCGTGTGCCTCATTATGGCATTCCTGTTCAGGTGTGTGTGCATTTCTGATGGGTGTCATCAGCCACGGCTCAAGTGCATAACCTGCATCCCCCACTAGGTGTCCGTGTGGGAAGTCCCCACTGGCAAATGATTGGTACAGCTGCGTCAGATGCCAGATGTGGGAATAGTGGTAGCTCCCAGGGCAGCCAGAACACACATTCATTATTATGCTCTGGGCATCACACACGACCTGGCAGTTGATGGAGGGGTATCCCTTGCGGTTAATGTAGGCTCTACCCCGCTCACCAGCTGGTGCTTTGATGCATATGTGCGTGCAGTCTATTGCACCCAGCACCTCAGGGTATCCCGCTATTTGCTGGAAGAGACGCATATTGCTGGCCACAACCTCACGGTCATTAGGGACATATATATGATCACTGACATGTGCTGACATGGCATCCAGGAACTGGTGCAGTACCCTGGAGGCTGATGCCTGTGATATCCCCATCATATCACCAGTTGGTCTCTGGAAGGTACCTGTTGCTATTATTCTTAGGCCAACACATACCTTGGTTTCCACTGGGATGGGTTCCCCTCTGTTGGTTCTGTGTGTGAGATGTGGCCTGCACAGCTCAACAATCTGCTGCAGAAGGTCTCTGTACACTCTGTAGCGCTCTACTATCTCCAGCTCATGTAACCCATGGTAGGTGACCCTGGGCCTGTATACTCTTCTCCTTCTCCTCACTCTGGGTTGTCTGTCAGCATCTGCATTGTCACCACCCTCAGCAATTCGCCTATGCCTGATTATAACAGCTATGGCAGCCCCTAGCATTTCTGCTCTGAGTTCAGCTTTTTTTAGTTTTCAATTCTGATAGCTTACTTTCTTGCAGTATCTCTTGTGAGAAACACCCTGCACTGCTGTTTGCAGTGTTTTAAGTACTGGGTTGGGCTCCTAGTCTGCCTGTGTAATTGCCTGCTTCCAATTGTTATCACCAATTAACTCCAGCAGTATTCCAACAGTTTCCTAGTAATCTGGTTGTTTCCTTTTTCCTCTCTGTTTCCTCAGGGGGGAGCAATGTGCACACCAGCTTAAGCACGCTCACAGTGGCTTACACACGCGCACACATCCTTACACGGTGTGGGCTTGGCTGGTTCATGTTAAAACGCGCGCACACTGCCTTACACACATGCACGCTCGCGCAAACCGTTGCAAATGGTTTGCAACACGCTCCCACATGTTGAACCTGCCTTACACTACTCTTAAACTCCGTGTAAGCCTTCCTGAATCTGGCCCTATGAATTAATTCAAATGTATTTGAAAACAAAATTTGTAAAAGGAATGCTTTTGATTGAAAGTCGGAGGGAGTTCCATGCTTTAGCAATACTGTGAGAGTATAGGTTCTGTCCAGGTAACTTTGAAGCTTTAGTGACAGTAAGGAGCTTCTTGTCTTCAGATCCAAGGGTTCCATTGGGGTTGTAGTGTTTGATTATATTGTTTAGGGCAGGACAGGCAATGAGATTATTATGTTGTGTAGTGTTGTGAGTTGAATATAGAGTATTTCATTGGGAAATTCTAGCCAGTCTAGCATTTGCAGAGGTATACAATGGCGAGTACTAGTTTTAGAGTTGGCAGTAAACTTTGCTACTTCGTTGTAGCAATGCTCCATTTTAGTTTTTATGGAAGTGTGTAGGTTGTAGAGAATAGAGGCACCATATAGAGGAGAGGGAAGTAGAAAAGTTTTTACAAGGGTGATCTTGGTTGATGCGGTCAACGAGCTTTTGTTTCTGATGTTTTTTTTTTATATTTTGTTGGACATGGAGATCAAACTATAAATGGTTGTCAATAGTTACACCTAGTAGTTTTGTGTGATGGACTGTTTCAAGAATGGTATTATCAGCAGCATGTATTTTAAGTTGACTTGCGTCAGTAGAGAAATGTTTTGCCATAAATAGAAGGAGTTTAGTTTTTGGGGGGTTTAGGAATAACTAATCGAGAGTCAGGATTCAAAGGCTGAAAATGTATGTTGTATGATTGAGAGGAGATGGGGTACTGTAGAAGAGGTGCAGGTAATATTGGATTCATCTGCATACTGTATGAGTGTTCGGGTCAATAAGGCAGTGTGAAGATAATTTGTAAATATGTTGAAGAGCAGGGGACCAACTATAGAACCTCGTGGTACACCAGTGGGGTTGTTTAAGAAGGAAGAAATTTTATCTAACCATTTTGCTGCTTGTTTTCACATGTGCAAATAGCTATGGAACCAATGTAAGGTGGGAAGGAAAATGCCGAGATTTTAAAGCTTGTGTAAGAATAAGGAGAGAGACACAGTATCAAATGCCTTAGAAAGGTCAGGAAATATAGAAGATGTTAAGTATCCTGTATCTCTAGCTCTGTTAATAGATTCAGTGAAAGATAATATTGCTGTAGAAGTAATGTGGCCTGGGTGAAAACCATGTTGGGTATACTTAAGATTGTTCTGTAGCAAATATTTCAATAACTGTTGGTGTATACATTTTTCTAATATTTTTGAGATGGGAGATAGAATGGCTATGGGTCTAAAGTTAGTCAGATAAGTGGATTTTCTGCCTTTGTGGGTAGGGATGATATAGGACATTTTCCATTTCTGTGGTACTACAGATTCTGAGAAAGATCTATTGCGTAAGATATTGATAGGGTAAGCTATAGAGCTGGCAGCTAGTTTAAGGTAATGGGGAGGGAGGTTATCAGCAGATGTAGAGCAAGGTTTTAGTTTCAGTAGGAGTTTCCGTATAAGGCTTACAGGAATAAGTTGCAATGAAAAGAAGAGGTCATTGTTCCCCTCTACACATCACTCATTAGACCCATTATAGAGTACAACGCCCCTTTTGGTATGTACCTCACAAGACATCTACAACAACTGGAAAAGCCACAGAAATACCTCGCAAAGAGGATTACTGGTCTCAAACAGATGCCCTACGCAGACTGTCTCAAAAAACTCCAGTTTTACTCTGTCGCATATCGCCTACTCAGAGGTGATCTCTGCCTAACATACAAAGCTATGTCAAACCCAGAGCTGTTGGACATGCTCCACTTAAAGAAATCTCAATCCCTCCAAGCTATACACTCTAGGGACCTAAACCTTGTCACCACAATAAACAGAACATGCTGGAGGGATAGATTCCTGTCCCAGAGACTTCCCATATTCTGGAATAAACTACCTATCTATATCAAACAAAGCTCCTCATTATCACTCTTCAAGAAAAATCTTGAAGATTGGATAGGAAATAGGAAATTCACCCCAGGGATCACCTCTGTGGCTCTGCTCAACAAGGGCACAGGAAAATTATTTTCTTGGGTGGCAAAAGCCAGGGTACCTTTTTGGCTGGGCTTGAATAGGCCCCAGGGCTGATAGCCTAGTACCTATCTATGAACCTACCTATGAAAATGTTGTTGAGATTTCTGAATGCAGTTTTTGGCTGATGTGCTGGAGATGGTCTGTGCAAGCATTGGGGAATTAATTGAGGGAGCTGAGATGCAAGAGGGGAAGGTGGTGGAGTTGGGAATATTAGAGATTAACTCAACTATGGATTGTATGAAATGGTTTTAAAAGTTTTTGGATATTTGGAATGGAGGGACTTTGAATGATAGGCAAGGCTCTATTTTTTGTGCCAGGGTTAAGCAAGGTTGCTATGGAGGTCCAGAATTTTTGGGGATTAGTTTTGTCGTTTTATTGTAGGTCTGTGTAGTATGATTGTTTGTCTTTGATGGTTTGTTTCTTTACTTGGTTTCTCAGTTGTTTGAAGTGTATTAAGTCTTTTACTATGCCTCCAGAAAGTCCAGGCATCATTTTTTTTCATTAGATTTTTATAAGCCTTGGATAGCCAAGGAGTAGATTGTTTTTTGATTCTTTTTGTGCGGACTAGAGCTAGAGTGTCTAGTATTTTTAGGAAAGTGGCATTAAAGTAATGCACAGCTTCATCTAATGGGATATGTTTTAGAGGAGACCGATTTATTTTGTTGAGAAGTTCATTACATTTTTCTTGGTTAAATTTGGTTCGATTCTGAATGGATTTTAAAGTATTTGTCATAGGGAAGTATACATTAGTTCTAATGGCAAAAGCTGGTGGGTGGTCACTGAGGGTATTTGGCAGTGTGCCACTAGGGTTAAAGCTAGTTGGATGTGACACCAGTATCCAATCTAGGATAGCTTTTGGGTATAGTCCTTATTGTACCGGATACGGGAACTAATTAGTTATGAGTAACCATAGAGGTTAATACTTACTGTTTGATGGATATTCTGATGAGATGGACTGCCAGTCTATGTTAATGTCATCTAGAATAATAGTCTCATGCTTAATGGTTTGAAAAGTCCAATATAGAATATCCTCTAATATGAGGATAATCTGTCTTAGAGAAAGGTAAAGAACAATGATGCAGGTTTGCTTGGAGTTGTTAAAGTTTAAAAAGGATATGCATATTTCAGTGTTGGGGAAAGTGGGAATGTTATCTTTGAATGGTGTTATGTTAATAGTGTGGGAGTAGAGTAGATCTACTCCTCCCCCTTCCTACAGTGTCTATCAAGTCCAGTTATGTTGTAGTTAGATGACAATACTTCAGGTCTCTTATAGTAGGATTTAACTAGGTTTCACTTAGGTCTAGAATGTCAGGTTTGTGCCGGTCTATCCAAGCATGAAAGGAGGATATTTTATTTTAAATGCTTCTAATATTAAGGGACATAATATGTAAGTTTTTTGGACATGTTCTGAAGACTTGGTGAGTATTGGGTCCTGGGTTTGGGTGAATATCTCCACAGTGAAGTAATACTGAGAGTAGGTAGGATACTAGTGTGAGTTTTTTTAGGGGAGAATCTGTAAGAGGTATAAGGCATAGTGTTCCCTGTGAGGTGTGTAGTAGTTTTGTATGAAGAGAAATATATCTGGGGAGATGTCTAAAAAACTGTAAAGGTAAAAATGGTTATTAGTAGTCATGGTATGTGATGAGGAATTAATAGTTAAGGTTAGAGGTGAAAGTGAGGTTACACATGTAAGGAGTATTAGGAGGGCTGTTAGGCTGGATATTACCTTCATAGTTCGGTGCGTAGGATGCAGATGGTAAAAGGCTAATTTAGGGAGTACAATCTTAAGTAAACAGTTGTCCTTACAGAGAGTATAAGGTGAGTATAATTTAAGGTATGATTTGGCAAGTAGTAAATAGTAATAAATAGAGCAAGGTGCAAGAGTTGGTGATGAGATTGATTAAATGAGAAGTATACAGTAGGTGGAGTAAGGTATAGGAATTTATGTTGTGATTGGCTAATTGGGATAGAGGGTGGAGTTAGTTAAGTATAAGTGAGGGAGTAGTGGGGTGGGTGGGGTTTGGCAGTAGGGTAGGGGAGTGGAGTGGGCCCAAGGGTAAGGAGTGTGAAACAGAGTGGGCTGGACCATTAAGCATTTGAATTTAAAAAAAATTACACACAGAGACAAGTAAGTAGAGGCACTGAAAATGAGATTATAGTAGCCATTATTCCTGAGTAGGGAGTTAAAGAACGGAAGGTTACATGAAGCAAAGTCAGAGATATATACAGTAGTATCTTATAGCTACAGTGCAATTGTAAGTAAAACTGAGATGACAGAGAGAGTTAGAGAGATATGGAAGATAGAATAGATTACCAGAATGAGGTAACAGCTTTTCCCAGTAAAACTGTGCCACTAATGGAAATAGAAAGTGTAGTTACATACACTTTAGGAGATGCAGGGCAGGATAAGAAAAATAATTGGAAGCAGAAGATGATGGGGGGAGATAGGGTTCACAGTAAGGTTCCGTGATATGCAGATAGCCTTTAGATACAGATACATATTAGGTTCACAGTATATACTACTGTTGCTTAACATACACTAAAATAGGGTCTGAGCTCTGGATGAAGCTATGATGACTTATACGTAATTTAAATCACATTTTCAGCTAGTCAGGAAGGCCAATTACAACCTCTTATGTGACAGCATAAATAGCTACATAGCCTTTCCCTCACTGATGGAACAGACACCTATGCTGAGTTATACACCAATGCTTTATACAAGCATCTCTACAATTGCATTGACTCTGACATACCTGATAAAACCAAAGCAAGATCTTCAAGGGAAAAAAAAACAAACCTAACTTGTGGTCAACTGTCATTAATAAGCTGTACAACAGGAAAATAAATTTCTGTCTAAGAGTAGGAAGGAATGGTCTCAAAACTGGAAACACTCCCTACTCAACTTAAAGCAAATAAGACTCATATAGAAGTCCTACAAAGCTAACTAAAAATCCAAATTATCTTCACTAATTAAGGATAACCACAAGGCATTCTTTTAGTTACATCTGTAACATCAAAGGTAAGGTCCAGCTCTGCACTGAACACTTAGTTAATGGTACTAAATATATGGAACCTGTGGATATAACAAACCTGCTGGCTAACAGGCTCAGTGAAAATTTCACTCCTCTGTCCCTGCGACATATACCCCAAAAGCATTCCTAACACTGTCTCCCACCTAGTATCTCCAAGGAGCAGGTCTTAAATTCCAAATCCAAGGCCAAAAACACAGCCTCTATGTGACAACATCCCAGGATGTGTTCTACATAAGTTAAAACAGGAATTGGCATCACCATTGGGCATGCTTTTTAATCACACCCTAAGCACTGGCTTTGTCCCAGCGGGATGGAAAATGGCCACCATTACCCCTTTGGACAAAGTGAGTGCATCCACAGACCCCAGGAACTATAAACCCATTAGCCTGACCAGCCTTATCTGCAAGGCCATGGAAAGAATCATCATGGACCTTATTAACAAAGTTACAGGAAATCTTCAAGTGCTCGACCCCCACCCAGTTTGGCTTTGTCAAGGGAAGATCATGCCTGTTAAACATGGTGGACTTCTTTGAGACAGTTATCAAAGCCCTAGACAAGGGCAACTCTGTGCATACGGCCTACCTAGACTTAGCCAAGGCTTTTGGCACAATTCCCCGCTCAGGCATCATTGATAAACTCACCCAGGTGGGTATCAACCCATATATTGTCAGGTGGGTTGCAAACTGGCTTGCTGATAGAACTCATATGGTCAAAATAGGGGAATTCACCCCCTCCAGCAGACCTGTAACCAGTGGTGTTCCACAGGGATTAGTTCTGGGACCCCTACTGTTTGGAATCTACTTCCCCAAAGTACAGGACAAAACTAAAGGTCTGTGGCTGACAAAATTTTCTGATGACTGAAAACTGGGAGTGATCATTAAAACCCCTAATGATGTAAACATCCTGCAGGAAGGTGTTATGCAGATTAATGACTGGTGCTAAAGTCATGGTCTTAAACTTAATGCATAAAAAATGCATTATCACCCCCTTTGGCAAGGGTGATGTTCCTGCAAACTACTGCATCCATAGCAATACCCTAAGCACATAGTCAGTGGTGAGAGATCTGGACACATAGGTCGACAGCAACCTTACCTTCTATTACCATGTCTCCACAGTGGTAAGAAGGGCATTTTATATTGCTCAGCTCATAAGTAAGGGGATTGCCTCCAGACAAAATGAGGTTATAACCCCCCCCTGTACTTTTCCCTCATCAGGTCAATAACAGAGTACAATGCTTCTTCGGTATGTTCCTTTCCAAACACCTGCAGCAATTGGAGAGACCACATAGTATCCTCATAAAGAAATTTCAGGGTCTTCAACATCTGTCTTATGTGAACAGACTGAGATCATTGACACTTTACTCTGTGTCATACAGAGTGATCAGAGGCGACCTGTGCCTTGCATATAGAGCAATCTCTGACTCAGCTTTAATGGAAATGCTGCACATTCGTTAGTCAAATGGTACATGGATCACTCTCTCAAAGGACCTTAACCTGGTATGTGACATCAACAGAACTTCCTGGAGAGACAGATGTCTCTCAGAGGTTGCCCCACCTTTGGAACAAGCTTCCTATTTGTGTTAAAACAAAGCCCCTCATTGGCCCTATTTAGGTGTAATTTGGATGACTGGATAGGTAATTGGAAATTCACTCCGGGGGTTCCACCTGTGTCCCTCTTGAACAGGGGCAGTAGGTGCTAATTTTAGTGTCTGCTTGAACCAGATACCCTTGGGAACATGGGTTGAACTTGGCTAGGCTTGTAAGGACCTGGGACTGTTAACCTAGTAACCTCCTATGATCCTATAATTATTGAGACTGGTATTCTGCTGATACAGAAAATGCACCTGTATGCTGATGACCACCAACATTCAGGGAAGTCTTGTTTTTATTATATATCAGGTGATTTGCACTAGGTAATAGAATTGGGGCAGTAATCTTGGTACATACAGGGTCAATTTGAAAATCAAAGGTGAATTGAGCAAAGCCTCTGGAAGACTCAAGGGGGTTTATAGCTGGTCTTCTAGGTCTAGGTCTCCAGTTATGCATTGTTACATCTCTAGTCCTCCAGTGGTCATCTCTAATGGCAGTCAGATTTTTTTAAAATGGATTGAAGAGGACTTCCTTTTTTGGCGAGACTTGAGTTGTTTAATAAAGCCAGATAACACGTGATTAGGAAGCCTGAGCTGTCTATCCTCTCAAAAATGGTTACTAATCTCTTCCAACAAAATTCCCTGCTAGATGTGCAGAGTTTGAATATCAAATACTTTATTTTTCACGTATTACTCACAGCTTGCCAAAAATTATTCTGAAATAATAATGTCTATAATGTCATTTAACAATACCCCCCCATTGTAGTTTAATCAAGGACAAAACTCCTTGGTGTTACCATTGATGATCAGCTAAAATTTGACCATCACATAAATTATTGTATCAAGAAAACTCATCAGAAATTAGGACTCTTATAAAGAAATAAAAATGTTCTTACCCATGAAGCTAGAACCACACTTACACACACTTACCTCCTACCCTGCCTTACATATTGCTCTAAAATTCTCACTAATGTAAACTCCTCTCAGCTTGAGTCAACTTACCACAATATAGCCAGATTTGCTGCTCAGCAAACCTATAATTCCCACTACTGTCAATCCCTGAAACACTTAAACTCAATTGAACTTCCCCACCTACCCCTGCTCTCACAGCTCCAAACCATGCCCTCAATTCTGTATCAGCCAGACTACTGTCCAGCTCTGTCTTTTCTCATCTCCTATTACTCCCCCTACAAAAAAATCTCAGGAGCTCATCCCTTGATCTACTAGATATTTATAAACCTAAATCTAAATCAGGCCAAAACATATACAGCTACTTCCCTTCTATAGCATGGAACAAACTCCTTCTTGAAATCAGAAATCTGAAGTATCCAAACAATTTAAGATGGCCATAAAAGAGTATTTTAAACAATGGATCTGCCATTGCTCTCACCCTCCCTGAATATGACCACCTTACTAACTTACCTCCTTCGCTCCACTCTCCACGGTCTCCATCTTCCACTTACCTCTACTTCCTTTATCCCACGTCTTCCTTTCTTCTTCCCTTCTATAATTTCAACACTTTTCTTTATTATACTCCTTCCTTCTTTCCTGCCTCCTAGCATCTCAGTACTTTTCCTTTTCTTGACCTTCTCTGTAATAACCTCTTTATACATTGTTATGATTTTCAGTTTCTTTAATAACATTTATTTTACAGTTATGTTGTCTGTTTTTCTTTTACCTTATTAATGTCAAGTATTGTAATTGAATTACCATACTTAGTTTTTAAACTTGTCTTTATAACTTTAGCTTATATTGTTTTGTAATAATAGGGAGCTTTAGCTTATATAGTTTGTATTATTAAGGAGCTTTTCTTGCCGGGACCCTGCTGAAAAGCTCAGTTACCAAAAAATCAAACGTTGAGAGCAAAAACCTTTATCAAAAACAAAGCTTTCAGGCCAAAACCCTTTTTCAATGCTTAACCATAAGCATTGAAAAAGGGTTTTGGCCTGAAAGCTTGGTTTTTGATAAAGGTTTTTGCTGTCAACGTTTGGTTTTTTGGTCATTGTTCTATTTAACAGCAGTGTTGGTTATTGAAAAGCTCAGTTAGACATTCCTGGTCAACAAATGTTAAATAAATAAAATAAATAAATAAATAGATCAAGTTTGTTGGTCAAAGATATTACAGTGCTAAGTGGAAATTTGGGCTATTTCTCTGGCATTGTGCTGTCAGATCACTTAATATTTATCAAGCAATTCCCAGAAGAAGTAAGTTATCAGCTATGATTAGGTATCTTAATGACATAGCCTTTACATATCTAGAACCAGAAAAAAAAATGGCTCCTGATCTCAGACAGGAAATACAGGTTTTTTGACCTTGTTGGTTCTCCCCCATCTGCTATGCCATGCAATGTGTTAAAGGGATCAGTCAAAAGGTGAAGGAGCAGATGGCAAAGAGGATTAAGGCTGTGAGGTCTTAGCAAGCTACTTCCTGTGGTACAGGGTCTGATTCTCTCAGCTTTTATTTGCATAGTGTGTGTGATCTGTATCAAGATAGTTTACCACACAGTTTTATTGACAATTTGTGTTAGGTTTAAAAATATCTCCTAAACTTCTTGCCTAGTAATTACTTATGAACTGCCAGGAGGCAAGTAGTAGAAAGCTGTGTTTGTAGATTTGTAGATGCTTGGGATAAGCTTAGATTGATAGATTTGCAAAAAACAAACAAAGAAACTACAAACAAGATTTTTTTTGTGGGCAAAATTTCCAAAAACAGTTGCAGAGTACATCATAGCTTGCCCAGCATTCTGTGTTGGGAAAACCATTAAGAGATTGGAAGAAAAAATAGCAGAGCATGCAAGGAATATAAAAAACAACAAACGTTTTATTCACACACAGTACAGAATCTGACAACCTTAAGAGGTTTTTATTTTTTATTATTGATAGGGTAAGAGAAGACCAGATGGGAGGTGACTTTAAAAACCTTTTGGAGGTCAAAGAAACTATGTGGCAAATAAGGATGAATGTAAGGGAATTTCCTGGCATTAATGATTGTTGTTCTATATTAAATATACGGAAAATGAAGGGACAACAGATACGAACCTTTTATGGTTTTAAACTTCGGTATTACATTTTAATGTGGTATTTTTTATATATTTTTTATTTTTATATTTATTGAAAATATATATTTTTTGTGCATATGAATATTTTTTGGAGTTGTATACATAATGGAAGTTTAAGTTATTTTTACACAGGGATATGTGTAAAATTAAATTATTTATCTATTTTAAATGGTGATCACCTGACTGCTGCACTGTATTTAAGTGAAATTACTTTGCTAATTAATTAGGATGATGAAACCCGAGACATTATGGGTGAAAGCGCTTAGTCTACACACGTGTATTTAGTTTGTGTATTTGTGTTTGGTTAATAAACTCGGTTTCGTTTTTTAGCCAATGCCGTGGTTCGTTTTATTATTTTTTAGTTTTTGAGTGGTTGGTTATATTTTTACATTTGTTTACATCAGAGGTATATTTAGAAACGTTTTACAGCCTAAGGCTATGGTGAACCTAATCATGTAGTAGATGATCAATAATGATACACTGTTAAGTGGGGGATTCATACAGAGAGTGTGATAGAACTGGAGTCCTAAATTAGTTTCAAGCCTTCTTTCAGAATATATGCAAGGTTCTGTCCAATATTGAAAAGTGTTAAAATTGAAATGATTTTGAACCAGGAAAAGGAGCAGCATAGCTTGTGGAGAAAAATGTAATATCACAGATAAAGAAAATTCAACAAGGTAGGGTTCCTTAACAGCATGGCCTTACAAGTGTAGCCTATGAAAACATAAGTGCTACAATAGTTTATGATTTCCTGGAAGTTTCCAAAGAGAAATAAGCAAGGGGCCAATACCACCAAAATATAATCTGATGGGACTGTATCACCTCATCTTACTTATATAAGAATTTTGGCTATAAGAATGCAGAAAAAATGGATAAACTGATGAACTCAGACATGTATCATTTTGTTAAGGGAAGGTAGGCTATGGATACCATTAGGAGAGCCCTATTACTTACAGATTATACCAAGTATTATTTGTAGAATTAGATGCTAAAATCATTTGATAACGTGCACTGGAAATATTTTTATCCAGCATTGATCTAGCTTGTTTTCTCAGATAACAGGTTGGCCACCTTGGAATGCCTGTATAAAAGGGTGTTTGTAGTTGTTAATGCAGATCTAGAAATTCCTAGTTCCATTTTGCTGGCATATGGGGCATAGTAATTATGTTGTGATTTGCCCCTTCTGTTCACTATAGCAGTTAAATGTCTGTTCCATGCAGCAAGGAAGAACCAATTGAATTGTAAGATTCAGCAAAAAGAATACAATTATAAAGTAGGCATGTTTGCTGGAAACATGTTGATGTACTTAGTCAACCCGGATGTAACACTCTCTGCAGGTAGCTGGATACAGTATCAATCAAAACCAGGCTGCAAGGCTTTCAATGTCTTCTTCAGAGTGTATATTGGGTAGGTGCCTACTTTATTGTTAGGCATACCATTTCAAATGCCTATGTGTTTTTATTGCTCATTTGACACAAAAAGTTAAAGTGATAAATTTCATTAAGCTTCTTGAAGAGAATAAATTTTATTTGGAAAAGTGGAAACAACTAGTTCTGCCCACAGAACAATGGATATTAGAAGTTAGGAAGACATTATTACTAAAGTGGCGGTATGTTATTAACTTACATTATTATTGCCATTATTATCCAGAGTCAGATCCAGCAGTAGGCAACCAAGAGAGTTGCCTAAGTCCCACTAGCTGGTCTTTGCAATCATTCAGACAGATGCGACAGTGCTTGTGAGCTGTTTTCGTCTTCTGCATCTGTGCAACTTGTTGTTTACATCTTCGTCTTCTGTGCATGTTGAATTTGAATGCCAGAACACATCTGTAATTTGGACTATGAACAGGCAAGTGAGCTGTAGGTGTGTATGTGTGTATGTGCATTTGATTTGTTTGTTTAAGTGGTAGGTGTGTGTGTGTGTGTGTGTGTGTGTGTGTGTGTGTGTGTGTGTGTGTGTGTGTGTGTGTGTGTGTGTGTGTGTGTGTGTGCAAGAGGTAGGTAGGGGTGTTTGTGTGGTGTATATGTGTGTGTGTGTGTGTGTGTGTGTGTGTGTGTGTGTGTGTGTGTGTGTGTGTGTAAGATGGAGGTAGGAAGCATTCCTTTCAATTCTCCAGATAGATTTTTGCCCTGTATTTTTGGTCTTTTCCTCATAAAAAGGACTGAAGTTACAAAATAATGACAGACATTTGAGTTTCATGCTTCATATTTTTTTAGAAAAAGCATAGTAACACAAATCTTGTTATTCTAGCAATTTTCTATGTTCATGAGAACAATATTTATCATCTGTTCTTATTTACTTTACGCTTTGTGCAGATTTCTTACACTAAGAGTTTAGGGTGTCTGTGTGTGAGAGTGAAATGCCCTAGTTAGGGATCGCAGGTAGTTAGTAATTTGCTTATGCTCAAACCCTATATCTTAATTACAGGAAACTAGAGCCTGAATCCTCTACCCCAACTACAAAGCTACATTTTTCAGGGAACTGAGTTTCAGGTGCATCTTGCAAGGAATTGTGAGCTTCAAGGGAAGAGAAGTTTAATGCTGCTCATGCTAAGTCTGTTTACAATGTGCAACTGCTCTGTTTAGCAAATGGTATCACTATTGTGGTACAGAATGCAAACGCAGTATTATTAGCACAACTGTTAGCATAATTGCTTTTGATGCAGAAGGCTCAGGGTTATACTTCCACAGCATGTAGATGGATTGCTGATACTGTATTGCATGTTAAGGGAGGGTGGTGTGCTCCAGTCCTGAGTATGTCCTCCTGTGTACGAGATACTTAGTAACTATGAACATCTTTTTAGTTTGCTATCCGTTCCCTATTACAATATTAACAGCTTACCATTTTTTAAGTAACATAGGCAATTTATTCTTCAAGAGCAGCAGGCACTGAATTTGTAGATGAAATACTGAAATATAAAGTTGACTGCTAGCAGGAACATCTTTATTAGTTGCAGATCTCTTTAATGTGGAATTATTCAGATGACTTTTACTTCGGCAGTGATTATGCATATTGAATACTATTGGTGGATTGCAATAACAAAGGTTTGAGTAGCTTTTTATGGTTGAAATGTTCTGAATTGGGTAATTCTTTAATTATTAGTCCATATGTTTTGTTTCATTCCTTACTGGAAAAGTGTTCAAAACTATACATTTAAAACACACTAACAAGTGGTGCTGTATTATACAAGGATATAATTTAATACAACCAGGAAGGTGAATCAAAGAACTCTTGCATGTTTGCATGGTCCTAAAAATGTGTGTAAGGGGCCTATGATTTGAAAACAGCCCAAAGGTAAACTCAATCCACCACTGGCCAGATGTATTTTCTTTGAATGTGGGTTTCAATGCTGTTTCAGTGAATGTGAATTTCAAGGGCAGAAATGTTTTAATGCTAAGTCTGTTTTCATTGTGTGACTGTATTGCTTTGTTTAGCAAATATCTATCAGTATTTGTGCTATAAAATTTGAAATAAGTTTTAAACTAAATCCAAATATCTGTAAATATCTGCAATCATTGTAGAAGTAACACAAATAGTATGCACACTGAGAGTTTTGAACAGTGTTTATGGTAACTGAGGAGAAATAGCTAAGTAACAGGAAACTGGAATGGATGGGGGAGGCTGTGTATAGGGGGGCCCTATCCATTACCCTGTCTAGGGGCCCATTTGACCTTGATCTTGCTCTGACTGTGGCTGGCCCTTTCTATTACAGTATTAACCTAATAGTGAATGCAAGTATTAGGATTTATTTTGATGATCAAAGAGATCATAGGCTAAAGATGTATTACACTAAGGACTTAATGTAGGGGTGGTAGATTAAGAATAGCTGATTTAACTAAATATGTTAAAGCAGTTCACATAATGCTTTGTTTGGGCTAGAAACAAGAGGCAGACAATATTCCATGGGAGACACTGGAATTAAATCTGACTTCATGATGACAGACTCCCATATTCAATACATCAGTAGTGGAAGTGCTTACACTTCTGTGGTACAAGAAATTATTGTAAAATTAAGGACACATAACAACAATTACAAGTCTGTTTCCCACAATTGTTTTATCCAGACAGCTTCTGCATAGAGAGTACCCAGATCTTCAAGGGATATGGAACACTGAGTCTATATTACGACACTGAGAAAGCCATTAACCGAATGGCTTTATAATCGAACATGCCGGTAACATAACTCGCCCCCACACCCCCTGCTAATTATATATACCAACTCCGAGATCACACTACAGTGAGGAAAGGGCAAATTTTCCCATCTTCACTGTACCATGATCTCACAAAACGCACTTCTATTACTGACATTTTTGATTATAAAGCCATTCGATTAACTTTTTTTAATGCCATAATATAGACCCAGTGCACTTGGATCAATTAGTGTTAACAAGGGTTTTTGTTTGTTTGTGTCTTTCAGCTTTTCCTAGTTAGGGGTCGCCACAGCAGAACTCCAGTCTGCTAATGATTGGTAGTTGATTTTTACGTGCCGAGTTATCAGCCCTGACGCACAACCTTCAACAAAGGTATGCCCATTCACGCATGTCTCCATGCAGAAGATGCTCTAGCTGAGAATCAGACTTGACAGCTTCTTACTGTGAGGCGACAATGCTACCATAGTGTTAACAAGGGTGGTTCCAAATATTTGATATATATGGTGCTTCTTTTTTTTCATTTCAGGAGTCAGTTCAAAAGTTTAATGTTCTGCACAGAAATTTTTATAAATATCTCTAGTTATGGCATTGGATGCAGGGAAAATACTGGATGTCATCGCTGACAAATAAATGAGCAGTGTCTATGGCAGATTCCATAGTAAGTGAGGTTGACAAAAAGGGATTAGTTTTGAAATTAGCTTGGAATCTAATGGAACTTGGATGATTTAGAGCGTGTAGCTTGGAGGGATTGGGATTTTGTTAGGTGTAGCATATCCAACAGCTCTCGGTTTGACATAGCTTTATATGTTAGGCAGAGATCACCTCAGAGTAGGTGATATGCTACAGAGTAAAGCTGGAGTTTTTTTGAGGCAGTCAGTGTAGGGCATTTGTTCCATCAGTGAGCCAGTTGGCAACCCATCTTGTGACATAGGGATTTGTACCTAGTTTAGTGAGTTTAGCCATAATTTCAGAATGGGGGATGGTGTCGAAAACCATGGCGAGGTCAAGATAGGCTGTGTGAACCACCTTACCCTCATCCACGGCTTTGGTGACTGCCTCAAAGAAGTCAATCAGGGTCAGGAGGCATGATCTGCCTTTCACAAACCTAAACTGGGTGGGTTCCAGAGTTTGGAGGTTACTAATGTCTTTCTTTATGAGTTCCACGATGATACGTTCTATGGCCTTGCAGACCAGGCTCATCAGGCTAATAGGTCGATAGTTCCTGGGATCAATGGTGGCTCCCCCTTTGTGGAGTGTGATAACTGTTGCTATGCACCATTCAGTGGGCACAAAACCTGATGTGAGGCTATTATTGAACATGGTGCTTAAGTGGGGAGCCAGTTCATTCTGAAGTTCGTGTAAAACGCAGCCTGGGATGTTGTCCGGTCCCATGGATGCTGTGTTTTTGGCTTTAGAGAGTGCAGCTTTTACCTGCATAGTTGTGATTACAGGGACTCTGCATTCTTTCTGTATAGATATGGGCCCTTTAGGGGGTGAGAGGGGGGGTAAAGTTAGCGGGGGGTAAAGTTAGCACTGAACCTATATGCCAGGATGTTGGCAATATGAGTTGGTTCTGTAATTTTTGTGCCTTAACTTGGAGCAGATCTGGGTGTTGCCATCTAGATTTTTGACATAGCTATAAAATGCTGTGTGGCTGTCCTTGCATTTAGTGGTGATTTTGTTTTCATAGCTAGTGTTGGAGGATCTTATAAGGGATCTCAGCTTCTTACTGAGGCTAACCAGGGAGCTCCTCCTCTCATGGGATTTTACTCTCTTTTGCAACAGCTTCTTACTTCTGTTGTACAGTTTGTTTATGGCAGGGGACTACCAGATTGGCTTCCTTTTTTTGGAGGATAGCGTCTTGGTTCTGTTTGGGATAGCACAATCCATGCACTCGTGTAAGTGCTTATAGAGTGCATTTGTGTAGGATTCAGCAGTTGTAACTGTATTGTCCATCTACATGGATGCCATGAAGTTCACCACTTCTATCTTAAGAAGCATAAAGTTGGCTTTGGAGAAATATTTTACTGTGGTTTCCTTAATGGGGTGTGGGGGCGGGATGTGAGTATCAAGGGTGATAAGCTTATGGTTGGATCGGACCAACAAGGAGTTGACTTCAGGTGTGGAACACCGGTCACTCATGTTGGTAATGACTAGATCTAGGATATTGTTGCCCCTGGTGGGGGTGTGGATAAGTTGATCTAGGGCACTGGAGTTTATGAATTCCAGAAAGCGTTGAGCTAAGGAATTGGTATACGAGTAGTTTTCCCAGTTAATGGTGGGGTAGTTGAAGTCACCCATTATTAGGGTGTTTTGTTGAACCCTAATATTTTCCAGTACATCAAGAAAAGAGGAGTGGGAACCCTGGGGCATGGTGGGGGATCTGTAGCAAGCTACAATTTGGATTGCAGTTTTGTCCAGGGTTAGTTGCACTTGGATAACCTCGGATGAATTATGCTGAGCAACTAGCCTGGAGGTGTGGATATCCTTAATGAATATGGACATACCTCGGCCTTTGGAGTTTCGGTCCAGCTTACATGGCCAAAAAGTGTGGTATGGGTTATAGCCTGGTAGTGCAGGGGTGCTCTCTGGAGCCTTGAACCAGGTCTCAGTCACTGCACAGATAACGATGTTCACCATTTTGAGGAGTGCGTCGAGTGAGTGCATTTTGAGATTTAGACTTCTAGCATTGAGTAGCATCACCCTCAGTTTTTTCTTTCCTGTTCCTGTTATGGTGGTGAATTTGTTATTTGAACCCTGCCTACAAAAATGTACTATAGGGGCAGCAAGAGCCTTAGCCAATATCCAGAATCCCAGGGGCGACACATGCAGGCCATCTGTGGCAAAGCATAGTGGTCTGTCGACCATGTCATCCCAAGCAGACAGGTACTGGATCCCCTTAGAATGGCACCAAAAGCTTAGCCAATTGTTGAAGTCAATCATTTTGTCCTTGTACTGTGGTATCATTCTGGGCAATGACAGAATGCTACTCAGAGCTAGGGTCATACCTCCCTGGGCTACAAGATCGGAGAGCTCTTCCATGTCTCTTTTCATGTAGTCCAGGGAGGTACATCTCAGGCCATTCACACCAACATGGACAATGACAGAGTCATATTTGTACTTGTTGTGGAGTGATCTGAGTGCGTGGGTTATGTGGCGGATCCTGGCACCCGACAGGCAGCTGACAGTAACCTTCTCCTTGTTTAGCCTGGTGAGTGGGACATCAGTGTGCCTGACTATAGAGTCACCTATGACTAGTGTGTTGGGTACATTGTTTTGCCTTATTAGCTGTGGTTGAGTGGCACACCGAGTCTGTGGGCTATGTGTCATTTGGGTTGTGTTGGGGGATGGAGGTTGCTTGCATTCCTGCTTTGGAGGTCTCTGTTGCTTAGACAGATTATTATTAAGAGCCTCCGCAAATGTTTTTGTGTTACTCTGTGTGGATTTTGGTGGTGTAGATTTAGTGAGACTATGTGATGAGTGTGGTGTGGTGCAAATGATTACCTTCTCCTCGTGTCTGTCAAGTTCAGTCTTGGTTGGAGAGAGCTTTACCTCCAGTTTGGCTAGATAAGTGCATCTCTCACAGGTTGTAGTGTTGGGTGGTGGGAGGAGAGGGTTGTCTGTGTACATGAGACAATTTCTACATTGCCTCAAGATGCCCAGATTCATCAGATAGACAGGAGAGAACATTGGGAGCTGACCCTTGGACATGCCTGAATAAAAAAATATTTTCCTCTAGATAAGTGAGGAAGGTGAGTACAAGAGCTGTTTTTCTCTAAGCAAGTGAGAAAAGTAAGTACAACAACTGTTTTCCTCTAGGTAATGAGGAAGATTGAGTGCTGTAGTAATTAGTAGCTTATTTAGTGCTTACAAGTTCTGAACAAGTGCTGAGCACGAATAAGCAAATTTAAGTGTTAAAACGAAGAATCTGTATCTGTACTAGATGAGTTACAGGACAGAAACAAGTGCAAATGCAGGCTTTTAAATCAGAAAGTTGAGAGAGATGGAAGATTGCCCAAATGGCCAATAACTACAATTTCTGGGCCAGAACCACTCCTTATGTGGTAGACAGGTTACCTAGTGCTTACCCCTCCCACTGATAAGCTAGAAGGCTTCCCTCCAACACAGAAAAGCTTGGGGGGCTCAATAGCTTACATACAGTCCTGGATACAGCAAATTTGTATCTAGAACACTAGAGGAAAGGTAGGAAACAGGCTTACAGTTTTTTTTTTTTACAGAAAAGTAGCAAAAACAGTAGTAAAAACAATTCATATGCAGTGCAAGCTAGCACACTTGAGTGTGCAGCAATATTAGACTAAACACAGTTTAAAAAATGCAATTAAATTAAAAAGGACTAAAAGCAAGCGCAGAAAGAGTTTATTAGGTAGAATGTGGTAAAGAGATGGGACTGGGGGAGTGTCCCAGATCAAATCTACAGTGGGGCGAGCAACTGCAAAAGCCACCAAATTTAAACTACAAATCATAAATAGGAAGGATGGGTGGGACAAAACAGTTTCAACAGAGATCTAAGCAACAACTAACAGTACAAACTTTAAAACCAAAAAAAAATATTCTCAGCTCTGTATATTTGCTGATCAGTCTCTCAGAACAGTGAGACAACAGTTTCAACAGAGATCTAAGCAACAATTAACAAACTTTATAACGAAAAAAATATATACTCAGTTCTGCATATTTGCAGATAATCTGTAAGGCAGTCTCTCAGAACACAGGTTCCAGCTATTTGACAAGAAAGTATCTCAGAATTAAAGTAGATAACTCCATGGCATATCACATAAAAAAAAAAATCTTCAGCAATTACCTAAAAGCCTGCTCAAGAAAAAGCTTGTGCAGTTACTGCAGACCAGTGAAGTTAATATGAAACAATTCAAATCTAAAAACAGGGAAAGGTTACCTCAGAGCTACAGACCTACATTATGAGACATCCCATTCTTAAACTTGCCAGAAATTACCTAAACAGAGCACATGTACAATCACTGTAGACCACTGAAAGCAACATGAAATAATAAATCAGAACCACAAAGAAATGGATAAATGGAATATGTAAGGGTCTAGTTTGTGTAAGCAATGAAATATTATTCACTGTAGGTTGGAAAACTTAGTTTATCACTGATCTTGAAACTCATTCCATACTCTTACAGTACAAGAGATTTAATTTATTGTTCATCAGATATTCAAGACTTACACATATATCCCCTGTAATGTGAGAGACTGTACCTTGCCAACATGGAGCTTTGGTGCAAGGGAATACTTAACTTTCAAAAAAGCCAAGTATTTTCTTAACTTTTTCCTATATCGTGCAGCATCAAAGTTCATAAATTTACTAGCCATTACAGCACTTTCATTTGGGAAAGTTGGCCTTTTGGCCAGTGGCTTTTGGCAATTTTGAGGTCAACAGAAAGTCAACTGGTAAGGTGTTATAAGATTGTTCATGGGATGGAGCTAGATATGACTGTGCATTTGCTTTGCTGTCTGTACTTTCTAAGGTTTTGCAATAAAAAAAAAAAAAGTAGTTAACAGCAACTGAAGTAGTATTTAACTGAAAGCAAATCTTCATAATCAGCATAGGTTTTAACATGGGTACACTGTGAATGTGTTTTTGCATCTAACTATATGCCTTTACGCCATTTATTGTCAGATTCAGGTTATCTTAGCAGTTCTTTGATTTAAGGATTTTGATGTTACAGTCTGTTGTTTGATCCCTGCTCTCTTGGAAGGTTTGAGTCTAGACATACTGGCCTTAGATCGGTGTTCCTCTTATTGTTTGGACAAGAGGTGTGCAACTAAAATGTATTCTGTTTTATTGCAGTTGAATTCTATGGGTTCAGGCGCCTAGGCAGCAAGACATTTCCCTGTGGTACATTTTGGCTGGGGACACATGACTGAAGTGACATTCAGCTGCAGAGAAATATGGCTGTTTGTAAATTCCCTGTGGGCAAAGAGAAGCACATACTGCCATGCCCACAGCTGTAATAACCAAATGCATGGAGGCAGAAGAAGTAATGATTGTTGTGCTTAGTGTACAGTACATACTTGTGTGACTAAGTCATGTAGAAGTGTGCTACAGCATGCAGAAAATCCTGCCTGGTTCTGTAGTCACATTTATGCTCCAGTATGCATTTTAGGTAATGTTCCCTAGACACTGTGAAGAGGGTAGTGGTCCACACACACTGATTATAAAGGCACTGCCCATTGTGCACTGTATTTTTACTGCCACTGACATGCCCTCTGGCCTACCTGCTGCTTATGCCTTCCATATTACCTGCTGTCTCATGTTCCCTTGGGGACCATGGACATTGTTTTCCCCTGTGCATTTGGTTATTGAAGTTGTAGGTATGGCAACACATTCTTCTCTTTGCCCACAGGGAACTTGCAAACAGCCATATTTATCTGCAGTTGAATGTAATTTCAGCCATTTGTCCCCAGTCAAATGTACCACAGGGGAAATGTCTCACTGCCTAGGTGCCTGAACCAGAATTCTACAAACTGTGGGGTACACAAGGTTCATATTAGGGCAACAAATTATGTACATTTGTCTGCATAAACCAGTTAAATACGCTATGCTGATGACACTGTCTGTTTGCTTAGGAGGGTAAGAATAACAAATATCTTAATACCACTGATACCATACCTATCATCACACCTCTACACGGAGTAACCATCCACTTAAATATAGGATCACAACAGCTTATCTTGGCCACCATTAATGTCTGCAGTGTCATCAGCAAATTGATACATCTTTAAGTGTGACTACAACAAAAGAAATCTGCCATATTACAAATCACAGAATCTTGGTTGAAGGACTCACTATATATGCCCCTATATGTCACCCAGCTTAACAACAAACAAACCTGTATTTAGAACTGTGGGATGAGTACTCAGTCTAGCCAATAAAAACAGCAACTAAACCCCACCCTCATCTGCAGCAGCCACACTAATTTAGATACTGACTCCAACTGGCCACTAGGCAACACTAAAATCTATATTCCATCTGCAGCAGCCACACTAATTTAGATTCTGGCTCCAACTGGCCACTAGGCCACACTAAAATCTATATTTCAACACTATATATCCCAATAACCCTTTTGCAATATGACTCATTTATGGATACTATTATCACAAGAGTAAAGCAAAATAAGTTTATCATAAAGGGAAACTGCAACCAAGAGTTCCAGGACTCTCTGTACACAATGCTCAAGACACTAATAATATACAAAAACCTCACATATCTAGTTTCATCAGGCACTACGCTGAACCCTCTCACCAATAAAGCATATGACTAGACAATTTCCATGCTAACACTCCAGACTAATGCATATTAAACCTGGTGCTCATGTATACACTTAGGAGTCCCTGCCTTGTAATTACTACATGCCACCTGAGAACCATCCACCCTCTCCTAACTCCTGAAACCTTAGAGTCAGTACTTGCTGTAGAAGTAAGCATACCTCTCAACTGTCCAGATTTTCACAGAATGACTTTATTTTTTTCTTATATTTTTAATATGTTCCTCATAATATTTGTTGTTTTCTGGCAAACCAGTGAGAATTCAAGCCACTAAATAATGAAATACATTTGAGTTTCAAACTTCATATCCTTCAGAAAATGCATGCTAACACAAAAACTGTTAGCGATGTTCAATACGTATAAGACACTGTTTAAAATTTGTCCCTATTTTAACTCATTGTTTCCTCATTATTTTTTGTTTTGTCCAAATTTCTTGCACTTAGAGGTTAAGAGGTATGAAACTAAACAAAATAGACTTGACTCTAGTTTATGATTCTTTTGCCCTGAGCAGGATCTAACAATACTTTTTAATCACTCACACACATCCAAAACTCATTAAATCCTATAAAAACAGACTGAAAGGCAGGAACGTATCATGGCTCAGTCCCTAAATAACTCAGATGTTAAAAGTTATAGATATAGCCTGGAAAGACTGTAAATAAGACCCTACAAACTGACACAAATACTACCACAACTTTAGAAAAACTGATACAAATACTTCCTTAGAAAGCAGTCAAAACTTACCATAAACTTTGCCAAAGCCAGCTATTACAAGAAAATCCAATTACTCCAATTTTGATGCCCAAAACAGTTTTGGAATACAGTCAAACACATCTCAGGTGATAACATATTCAAACTTAAAAGGACAATGCCAGGATGCTCTTTACCTCAGTTAGGAATTACATATGGTTATTTACAATGCTTGAAGTTGTGATGTAGCGACGTTATTTGGACAAACTTTGAGTGTCTCAAATCTTTCTGTCCCTCTTGCTGGGATATTTCTAGTTAAGCTGAGATATGCCTAGCTAAGCATGTTAATAAAGTGTTGATATTTTTGTAATGTAATGCCACTTTTGTGAATTGTGGTATAATGTAGTGATGATAGCTGCAGAAAAACATCGTATTTCTTGTTATCATTTGACCTTAACAGTGAAATTAGTGATGCTCCTTCTTCTAACGGCTACTAGAGTGCAAAAACTGCAACTGATGTCTGAATGTAACACAAGACATTTCTGTTGCCTTATATAGTGCTGTACTCAACTTTTCTAAGGTGCTGCATTTTTCTGAAGTCATTTAGGTTGGTTATCAAAAGAACATGCTATAACAACATTTTGTTAAGTTTCTTTCCATGTAATCATCTAAGTAGCGTGTTCTGGTTTGATATAAGTATTATATTTGTCGGCAATGCCAAGAGATACTATTTACTGCATACTTCTCTGTTCCCCTGAATCCATCTTTCTGGTTTCCTTGCCTGACTGCCAAAGAAAATTTCAGAAGCCTGTCTGGTAGTTAGCAGCAATATATACTTCTGCTTTCTTTGACATAACCCCTTCTAATTCTAACTATATTACTGCTTAAAAAGCAATAATATAGTTAGAATTAGAAGAAGTTATGTCAAAGAAAGCAGAAGTGTATATTGTGCCTTTTCTGACCCTAACATAATTATACTAAACAAATTCTTCTGTTTTGTTTTTTTCAGCCACTTCCCTACTCATCCTCACTCTAATTACATTCACACACTTTGGCAGTCTGATCTGAAGTTAGGGAAAAGAAACCTGCTGATCAGCAGGATAGAGGTCCCTTTCCTGCAATAATTCTGAGAGAGGACAGAAGAAGCCCACTATAATGTACGTTGATACTAACAGCAATGCATGAGTGCTAAATTTAGAGAAATTAATGAATACCTGCATGTAATAACTGCTAAAGCTATAAATACCTATAAGCCAGAGAGAAGCTGGTTCCCATAATAATCTTATATGTATATGATTGTGTGTGTGTGTGAATATATATATATATATATATATATATATATATATATATATATATATATATATATATATATATATATATAGACAATCTTGAAATATTGAAATGTCAATTTCAGTATTTCGAGAATGAATAGCCGAAAATCCACATACCTGAACACCTAAAACCGGGAATAGTACAATCGCGACCATTCACACACACACAGACACAGACACACACACACACACACACACACACACACACACACACACACACTTACCTAACTACATGAAAACAAACAAAACAACACAGACAAACACAACATAACACACAAACACACCTACCCTAGCTATATGCAGGTGGGCAAGCCCCCTGCACCCTCTATGTCCGGGCTGCACCCCCCCACACACCTCACCTACTTATATATTCTAACTCCAAGGTCGCACTAAACACACAAACACACAAAAAGCACCACTACACACACTCATACACACTAGAATCCCTACCCAATACCCTTACACAAACACCACTTACCTGAAGCCCCAGATAATTCCACAAACCGCACCACACGTCACGAACGCAACATCACGATAGCGGATTCGACATTTCCGCATTCAACATAGTGCAGTTTTGCATAACTGCACTTCCACTATTCAGTCTTGACGTACTGAAATTCGACATTTCAGTACATCGAGATATATATATATGCATATGTATAGATAGATATATACACACACATGTAGGTACCTCAAACCCACTGCCAGAGCTCAAACTAAATCGTCACTTGTAGCACTCTACGCCTGCCAGCAGTATTTTCTCTCAAAAACTCTGATCCCTCATGTCAGTACAATCTGCCTTCTGTTGTCTCCACTTAATTCCGCTGTTCTTCTGTCTTCATATAGTGTTTGTAGCACTGAGCTTTTCTTTTAGCCTACACTCTAGAAGTATATTACAAGGCTAAACTTCTGCTTCAGTTTCACTGATTGCTTTCCTTCTTTCTCTACACTGCAGTGGGTGAAAAATATATGATTCTGCTCCTTTGCTAGAATCCAACTGTTACTGAGCTCACTTCTCTACAAAACTACAATCCACGCTATTAGTGAAAAAACAACTCCTCAGACTGAAAACCACTACACTGGCAGTAGATAATCTTCTACTAGAATATCTAAAAACAGCTGATGATGCCAATGCCTACCCCTTACCCATTTTAAAAAATAGATCCATCTGTAACGGTCATGTCCCCACTATCTGGAAACAAATATATTGTGTCACTTCAAAAATGAGGATCATCTAATGAGTATGCTAATTTTAGGCCAATCACCATGCTATCTCCCATATCTAAAGTTCTTGAAAAAGGTATACAGATCCAATTACTGGACTATCTTACTGCAAATACATTTCTTTTCCTTATGCAACATGGCTTTCCACCCACCACAGCCTTAATTCAATTTACCAACAACATCAATAAACAGAAAGTCTGGAAATTTGGTCTCCTCACTGTTTCTCAACTTGTCTAAAACTCTTGAATTAACCAGTACTACTAAAACTTTCTTTTCTAGGTCTCTGTCTCACCCCTCTCTCTCTTGGTTTAAAAGCTAATTATCAGAAAGATATCAAGCTGTCAAGTTGCATGGGTTTTCCTCCTTCTTGTTTCTCTAAGCTGATGTACCACAGGGATCCCTATGTGGACCACTATTGTTTAACATCCTTACAAACGATCTATTCTCAGCAGACAAACATGCTACTTTGACACAATATTCTGATGATTTATGTTAATTTGCTTAGTTCTACCCTACACAGATTACAAGAACCGACCCAAGAAGCCTTCACTTGGATTGAAACCTGGCTATATAACTCACAACTTCTACTGAACCACAAAAAAGTAAGCAGCTTCTCTTTATCCCTAAATCACACTTTCAAAGTAAAGTCTGGTTTAGCATTACACTATCCAGGAGGACCAAGATCAGACTTTGACCACACACTATAAACTTTTAGGAGTCATTTGACCCCCACCCCCCACACACACACATTCAAGTAGCAATCAAAAATACACAGCAATGTCTCAACCTGTTCTATAGGGCAACATCTTACCTTACAGATAAAGCTAGTAAAACAGTCAGAAAAACCTACTTACCACTCACACTACCATATGTTTCTCAAATCTTCATACACCTAACAGTACTTCTGAGAATAATACTTGAGCAATGCTACAACGTCCACCATCACCAGGCTCGCAGACCACTAAAATGGATCAAACCACCCAGAGTCTTTCACCAATGCCAACTTTTAATTGTACAGAATTTAATATACAACCCAAATTCCCAGCCCTCAAATCTTTAATCCAGTATGCTAACCCAAGCAGAAATCTACACTTACAAGGGAAACCCCTAGCCATGATACATAAGTCTCAAAATATAGCAGGTCATACACTCCCTCTAGCTATTTCTCCCAACATTGGAACTAAATCCAACTCCCTGAAGCAAATTAAAGAGCTACAAACTTTTAAGCAGAACTCAAACAACATTAAAGACAATCTTGATCTGCCAGCGTTCATCTCCAGAATGAACTGAGCACAAACTTTTTCATAGATGATTACATGTAATATGGAAAGATATTCAACTACTTGTAACTTGGAAAGAAAACCATGCTATCATAAACATTTGTTCTGCAGATGCAGAATAACTTCATGTTTTATATGGAAAGCCTTGAATGGTATGCTGTTTCATCTCTGCACCTTCTATACTGTTACTTTATTTCTATTTTGATTGCCACATGGAGCTTGTACACTCTCATTTTATTGTTATGTGAAGCTTTTCTCCCCAGACTTCCACTAAAAAGGGCTCTTATGCCCAGCTGGAATATCCCAGTCAACAAATGTAAAATAAATAAATAAATAAATAAATAAATAAAATTAGACCAAAAAACATGCTAAATATTAAACACAAGCTAATCAACCCACCACAAGACAACCAATTTTTTCTTGCATCAGCACGCCTGCATCTACACTATATTTTCACAACTATTTGGAATAGCCCTACTTCTCCTTTAAAAATTAACACGGAAA
This sequence comes from Protopterus annectens, assembly GCF_019279795.1. Taxonomy (NCBI): domain Eukaryota; kingdom Metazoa; phylum Chordata; order Ceratodontiformes; family Protopteridae; genus Protopterus; species Protopterus annectens. Next base: position 664,307,062 of record NC_056725.1, read on the forward strand.
ACAAGTAAAAGATGAATTAAACAAAACAACATTAAACATCTCCCCTAGATTACAATCTTTACACCCTCTTCCACACAAACCGAGAAGTAATGATGTAGCAACACCTGTAACACACATATTCAGTATCTGAAAGAATAGTAAATGCCTTCCTAACCTCTTCAAAAAGCTACTGTCATTCTCATACTCAAGACTGCTTCCCCCCTAAGGCAGTGGAGGATCACAGATCCATTGCTATTCTACACCCTACAGCAAAGATATTCCAACAACCAGTGTACAAATAAACCTTGAACTACATTGCACAGTACAAGATTCAAACTTACAAGCTGCATGGATTTAGGCCCAAATACACCGTACCCCCATCAGCACTCCTACTAATATACTCTAGGAAAACTTTGAAGAAAGTAGACTAACAGGTGCCATGGCCTTCAACCTTAATGAGGTTTCAGAACTATAGATGATACTATACTGCTATGAAGACTACATAGGTGCCTTTGCTCAGAAGAGGTCTGTGTGTGGTTCAACAGTTACCTACATAACAAACCTTCTCCTTATCAGTTGGAATAGACACCATAAGACCACTATCAGCAATGGGTACCCCACAGGGGTTAGTAGCCAGACCTTTTCGATTCTCACTTTTCATAAATGATCTTACGAGTTTCCTAAGCTGATCATCCCTGTCACACAAAGAAATCTCTGAACTTTTGCAAACTGACTTTATGTTACTGTGGAACTGGATGCACAATAAAAACACATTTTAAATACCAAACTATCCACTGTTATGCTGTTTGCTACTACTAGACAGCTGCATACTGCTCATCCACTTCACACACAAGACCTACTTATCCAGCCTTTAACCTTCTGTCTCCACACAAAAATATCTAGGTCTTCTGCTTAACCAGAAACCTTCATTTACCACACCTGCAGAAATGCAACCACAAAAATCCCTCACACAACTCAGGGTTGCCTAAAAAATGTCAAATCTCCTGACAAACGAAGCTGGGCAAGTTGTTGCCATTATTGTGCTACTTTCCATACTTGGAATATGTACAACCCCTTATCACACTACTGTCACCTCAAAACTAAAAGTTACTACAGAGGACAGAAAAAAGATCCTATGCTTTATACACCTTTTACCACCTTCAGAGCATCATTGTCAAACACTTACAAGGCTTACAGTAGACTCTAGGTTCATAGGTACTTATTTGGACATTGATCTGTGAGGATCTTAAGAAGCCTAGCTTTGCATTCACATGGAAGGATTTGACCCCTATATTTGGCACACAAAAAGCCAAGAGTTAGGCAGTACAGGTACATGTTGAGACATTTATATGTCTAAATGTAAATTAAAGAGCTAAACATACTGACCTTTAAGCTTCTCAATGATAACTGCTGCCCCCACTTAAAAATCTTCTTTTATAAAGATGACAAACATACTTGTTAAGAAGCACTGACCCCTTCCTCCTTACTAGACCTCCTTACTCCATAGCTGCTGCTGAGAGATCACTCACCATACTTGATATGGAAAACTGGAACAAAATCCCACAGGACATCAGTTGAGTTACTACCATCATCTATTAAAATAATAATAATAATAATAATAATAATAATAATAATAATAATAATAATAATAATAATAATAATAATAAACACATACACACACCAAAGACTCATTTCTATGTCTCTGCTTTGACAACCACAAAACTTTCCACATTCTTATCTGACACAAACCACTTCAACATGGTACCTTCTCCTCCTATCAACATCTCATCAATTCATATACCTCCATTTCCTACTGTTGTAGTTCTCTTATTAATACTTACTTTCTAATTTCTACCACTTTATCTTAACCTCTTAGACCATGAAATCTGGACAAAGCCATAAGTAATAGGGAGGCAAAGGCCCAAAAATAGGGACAATTTTTAAATATTGTTGCAAACTTGGAAAGTTGATAGAACAACAGGTTTTGCTTTGGCATGAATTTGGGTATGAAGTCTGAAACTCAAACGTCTGTCATTATTTTTTGACTTCAATCTTCAATGAGTTGCCAATGATTTCCTAGAAAACCACAGTTCTGTGAAAAAGATATAGACATGCAAAATTCTGTACAGTTAAAAGGTATGAACTAGTCTAATTTCTAACTTACCCACTCCCTTTTTTCTCCTACTCTACTTTTATCCTTTTACTGTCATTTTCAGCTCACCGCACTCCCTTTTTTCTGTTACCTTAAATCTTCCTCAAGATAATTTTGCCTTAACCCTTTACTCTACCTATTCTACTATATCCTGTCCCTCTTCTAAAACTGTTCTGTCCACTTTGTGACCATATGTATTGTATGACATCAGTCTTTTATGATGATTTTTCTCCCACTCAAACTTTCTTTACAATTACTAACATGTACTGAAACAAATTTTTGTGTAACTTATTAACAAGCCAATCTAAGCAGATCTCTACAAGGTCCTTCTTTCAAGTTATATTCTGCAAGCCACAGTTTTCAATTCTTGAATCTTAAAGTTTGGCAGTCACTTCCCCAGAAACAAGTGGAACTCACTGACTACTCAGTTTTTAGACCACAATTGATAGGTGAGATGGCCAACAGGGATGGAAATGTTTATTCCAAAAGGATGATTATAAAAATACTTGGGTAAACTGCGGTCATTGATTACATATTGGGAGTCAGAAACTAGAGGTAAAAGGTAAATATATTTTATTTATTTATTTAACATTTGTTTGCTAGGATAGTCTGACTGGACAATAAGTGTCCATTTTCAGCGAAGTCCTGGTGAGAAAAACTCCATAAGTTTATAGAGAGAAGAAAAATTTACAAGAGAGACATTACAGAGTAGTAGCATACATATTGCAGACTTTACAGCCATTAGTATACAATAAGATGATATTTCCCCTTTTGGTTAAAAATACAAGTGTACAAAATATACATTGAGAGTAGATAAGAACCTGGTAGAGCATGGCAAGATATTTCACAACTGAATATGAGTATATAAATGTTTAAGTTTCCATATATACATTCAAGCAATATATATGTAAGAGCATATACACACATATATACATATACACACACACACACACACACACACACACACACACACACACACACACACACACACATATAAACACACGCATGTACATACACTCACATATAGGTTATTGCTCACACATGGATAGGTATAGTTAGTTGGTGTTGTTTGTGTTATCCAGGACAGATGGGGTATAGAAATAGTGAGTGGACGAGGCTTCAGGTGGTCAATTACCGTTGCATAGATGGTTGGTGAAGAGGTATGTTTTAAGTAGGCTTTTGAAGGAAGGTGTGGAGTTTTGTAGTCTGAGGTCAGGAGGAAGGTAGTTCCACACTTTTGCTATTTCATGGGCAAATAGCGATTCCCCGGAGTTGTTTTTGCATGTGATGGGTTCGATTAAGGCTTTGTTGGATTACCAAAGTTGTCTATTGAATTGTATAAGTTCAGCAAGCCAGTCAGGTTGGGGGATTTCTTGGGATAGTGCAGAATTGGATGAGCTAGGCTGAGTTGATGGTACCTTAATAGGTTTGGAAATTCAAGCCAGTGCAAGGCTTGTAGGGAAAGGCAGTGGTGGGATTGTGATTTGGCATTGTAGCAAATCTAGCAATTTTCTTGTAACAGATGGAAAGTTTATTAAGGTCAGTTTTATAAAGATTTGTTAGAATTGGGGATGCATAAAGTAGAGTAGATAGGAGGTGGGTCCTGGCTATTGCAAGTTGAGATTCGGTGGTTAGATAACTTTTACAAAGAAAGGGGGAGCCTAGCTTTTTGTGGACTTTAGTGACGGTTGTTGATATGTGCTTTGTGAATTTGAGTTGCTGGTCAATGGTAACTCCTAGGAGTTTAGCCTCAGCGATAGGGGTGATTTTGGTTTTGCTGACGAAGAGTATAGAGAAGGTAAGGTTGCTCATTTTAGTAGAGTGGAATAGCATTAGTTGTGTTTTCTTGGGATTTAGTATGAGTTGTGAGTTATTAAGGCAGTTCTCTATTTCAGAGAAGGCTTTTTGTTAGAGAAGTTGATGGTTGGGTGTAGAGCATATGAGAGTTGTGTTGTCAGCGTATTGGACTATGTCGGCTATAAAGGTAGCTGAATGGAGTTGGTTTGTGAAGATATTAAAAGGAAGGGGGTCCTAGGATTGATCCTTGCGGCACACCTAAGGTGGTTGGGAGTGGGGGGGTAGAGAGTTATGCCATTTGATGGATTACTGGTGATTAACTAAGTAGCCTTTACACCAGAGCAGGGTGGAGTTGTTAAGGTTGAGTTCAGAGAAACAAGACAGTAGTTTATTATGTGAGACTGTGTCAAATGCCTTGGATAAATATAGGAAGGTAGTTGAGACACATTTACCTAGATTCCTGTGGGAGTTTATAGTATTGGTGAATTTGAGTAGGGCAGTGGTGGTGCTGTGGGATGGGTGAAATCCATGATGGGTTGAGGAGAGAAGGTTGTTGGTGAGGAGACAGGAGAGGAACTGGTGATAAATATATCTTTCTAGGATCTTAGAGAGAGGTGAGAGAATTGTAACTGGTTGATAGTTGGAAAGGTCTAGGGAGGGGCCACCTTTGTGGAGTGGTATGATATATAAGGTTTTCCACAGGGACAGAACGGTATGTTTGGTGATGGATCTATTTATTAGAAGTGAAATGGGATAGGCTATAGCTGTGGATGCAATTTGGAGGTATTTGGCAAGAAGGTTATCGGCTGCAAGGGTGGTTGGTTTGAGTTTGGCTAGGACTGAAACCATATGCTCCAGCCAACTAAGGCAGAGAATAAGGTTTGCTAATGACAGAACCAGTTTAGATTACTGTTGTTGTATTGTTTAGTTAGCACGTTACAGTTTTTTACTTCTGTTAAGTATGTTTTATTGTAGATTTATTTAACTGTTTATCTGCTTGTGGAACTAATCGGTTTAAAGTTGTTTATTTTTGTTCAGTTTTTACTTGCTGTGAAGTGTTTTCTAAACGCATTGCAATATGAAGAATTTAAACTTGAACTTAAATGCAATATTAGATATTATACAATGACTGGCCATTCGTATTCAAAAACATGCATGCTGATTGGCCAGCCCAACCAGTGTGCCCATTGTAAATCCCGCAATATACCAATGGAAAAAGTCCAGTCACCCAGACTTCTTTCCATTTGTATATTCCAAAACTCTTATTTTTTTTTTCAACAAAAATGAAAAAAAAAAAATATAGTCCTCACTCCGGACATACCCGATAGGCAGCATGGAGGAAATACAAAGAAAATCAGGTACGTTATTTAAAACTAAAGACACGTACCTGATTTTCTTTTCATTTCCTCCAGTCTGAATTTCTCTCCTACCCCTAAAGTAGCCCAAACTTTTTTTAATAATAAAATAAAAAAAAAAAAGAAAGAAAGAAAGAAAACAAAAACAGAGCAACGGAGACTTTCTTTTCTCTGTTGCTTCCTTTTCAAAGCAATGATGTACTGGGTATGCGTGGGAATGCAAGTCCCATATGCATGCGCAGTACATCAAAACAATGCAGCAGTATACCACCAGCCGGGGAAGAACAGTACTGCGTCGTTATACAAAGACATTATTTAAGGAAAGTAAGTATTTTTTTTCTTAAATAATGTCATTGTATAATAGCAATAACTGACTCCGTGGTTGTGGTATATTGAAATTTTCCCATGGTTGGCTTTATTTAAAGACTCGGGCTTCACCCTCATGATTAAACCACACCAACCGTGGGTAAATCTTCAATATACCATACCACGTCATCGGTTATTGCTTAAATAAAACACATGGAGAATTACTCACGCTGGGTTGTAGCCCCAACCATTTCCGTCTTCCTACTCATCCTCCAGGTGAAACTATGTCAAAGCCTTTGCTGAAGACTAGGTAGTTTAGGTCAACTGGTATTCCCTTTTCAAATCCACTTGTAACTCATTCATAAAATTAGATCACCTTTGACAGATTCTTCTGGCCATGAAACCATGTTGGTTGATTCCTGTAGAAGCAGTACATTATTTGTCATCAGGATTCTTTCTAAGACTTAGTATACCAAGGCTCTAGGCTGACAAGCCTATAACAAGATGTTCCTTGCTCTGTACTTTATACAAGTGACCACACTTTTTTTCCAGTCCTCAGGCCCTTGTGCATTATCAGTGATCTGTTGAAAATCTCTGTTAGCACTCTGATCACACTTCTAAGGATCCTATGAGGTACTCATCTCCTGGTTCTTGTGTTTTATCCTTCTTAAGGAAGCTATTTCCATCCTTACTTCATCCTTATCTCATCCAACTGTCTGTCCATAGTTTTCCTCATTCTGTTCTGCTTCTTTTCATTATATTAATTCCTGAACTTATATAATTATGCTCACTACGTCACCATCCAGATGATCCCATTTGCCAGACTGTATATGAGAAAAATTCAGGTTCCTAAAATATATTTGTGCTCAGCATTGCCATCCTCTTTTGCCATTTGTGAATAAACAGCTACATCACTCTATCACTCAGATAAAGTTAAACCCAGGTGTTCCCTTTCTAATCCCTTCTCATTTTCAACGTGTCTCCATGGATGCATCAGACAGGGTCTGGGAGGTCTTGTTCAAAAGATTACAAGGCCAAGGTCTCCAGTCAAAAAAGAACAGGAAAAAGCAAACAGGCATAAAAGAAATGAAAGCAGTAATAATGGCTCCTAAATATCTCCATCAAATATGGTCCCAGGTAATACTTTGGGTTCTAATAGGCAATACAGCTGTCCTGTGGTACCTCAATAAACAGGGGGTACAAAATCTTACCCTCTGTACAAGTCAGCAATGATGGCTTCATAAATTGCTGTTCATTCCAGCTGTTTTTCTCCAAGCAGTTTATATACCATCAGAACAGAACAGCTTGGCAGAGCATATCAAAGACACCATGAATGGATATCAAGCAGGGAAGTATTTATACATACTGTCCACCAGTAGGGTACCACAGAGATAGATATCTTTTCTTTCATTCTGAGACATCATCTCAGAATATTTTGCTCCTTGAAACAAGGGCAAAGGATGTCTTCTCTTTTACATGGGAAGATAAATTGCTGTATGCCTTTGTTCCCTTTCCTCTAATTCAAAAAGTCTTCCTTAAAATTTAGAAAGACAATCACAAAATTCTCTAGGTGACCCCCATTTGGCCCAGATATCATTGGTTCTACCTTTTTTTTCCAATGTCAAGAGCAATCACAATAAATTCACATACACAAAATGACTGGCAGAGAGAATTAATGGTTCGAACAGTAATGAAAATCAATATCCATACAAGACAACAAACCAAAACAAGGCAGAAGTTCAACACCAAAGGAAGAAATATGCTTTAAAGACAAAGCTTTTATTTGTAAGTGCTTTCGCAGTAACAACAAACTGCTTCTTCAGATGGTTTCAACACAAAAAACTATCACCCAAATATATAGAGATTCAAAATGTTGCAGCAACTATCATAAATTCCAGTCAATAAGTGACACTAAATTCAATTAATAAATATTCAAGTGTAATATATCTAAAAGTCGTAATATTCAAAAACCTTAAAACATTCATTAAATATATATATATATATATATATATATATATATATATACACATATATATATATATATATTAATATATATATATATATATATATATATATATATATATACATCAACATTTCCAAGAAGGTTACATGCAAATTGCAGAGGAGAGAACTAGGAATGGATTATTTGGAACAATGTTAATTAGAGAAAAGATGGGTGAGGAAATGGAGGTAAGGTCACCTCTAGATAGTAGCATTCAGGTCAATGTATGCTTTGCTCTCAAGTCAGAGACAACCATTTTTCTAATCTTACTGCTAAGAAGGAACATGAAGAGGATTTTGAAGGGTTGTACAAATAGATTTCTAAAGGACAATAATATATAGAGTATGAGTGACCTGCTCATTTACTGTTCTGATATTATTCCAGGAAGCATCGGGAAATAATTTCAGTATTGTCATGAACAGTATGTCAACAGTTATTCTGCGTGTCGCTGCTACACCTAGACTGCATGTGACTTGAATCATAACATGCGCGCACACACACACACACACACACACACACACACACACACACACACACACACACACACACACATACACACACATGTACACACACATGTACACACACACACACACACACACACACACACACACACACACACACACACACACACACACATGTCAAATAATATCTGTTTATAAAGAATATAAGTGCTGTGCTGCATATATTTTGTCAAACTAGTGTAGGAAGATACTGAGTCAATTGGTTAGCTGACAACAGTGCACAGTTACACTGACAATGTGGTACGTATTTTCTTCAGTCTATGATTCACAGCATCAGTGATGTGACATTTTCTTACTACAATTCAGATTTATAAACTGGCCTAATGTCATGTCCATGTATTATACACGGAGTGCATAATGTTGTTGTATGTATGCACTTTGTTTATGAATACATGGGCCTGTTCCCTTCTAAAGACATGCTGCTTAGTTTGATTGTCTCAAAATGTTCTTTTGTTTGTTTTGTGCAGCTTATCTCCCTGGTAGTGGAGTCTTTGGTTCTGTGTAATTAATCTGCTTGGAAGAATAAACAAGATACACAAATAAAAGAGAGACAGAGAGAGAGAGCATTGACATTCTGAAACTATACTTATACTAAGAAATAGCAACATAAATGAAACTACCACAGTAAAAGTGCACATTAAATTTAGCATTATGGTCATTAATATAGAACCCCTCCTACCAAATTCTAACCATTCATCAATCCATTTTGTAAACTGCTTTTACTGGTAACTGTCATAATGTTAATATGCTATGTATGATATTCTAGACTTCCAAATCTTTAGGAACAGTTCTCCAGCTCATCTTGTGGGTTCTCCAGATATTGCCGGGCAAGCTCAAGCTGAAAGATGCATTCCCACCAACATGTCCTGAATTATCCCTGCGCCTCCTACTAATGAGATGTATCTGGTACACTACCTGTGGGAGGTGGCCATGGCACATCTCCACTAGATAACCAATCCATTTTAGCTGACTTCTCTTTCTCTCTCTCTCTCTGCAGAGAGGAGCTATGACAGTATTCAGATATCCTACTGTGTTCTAGGCTTCTCACTTTTTGAAAGAGAATCTACCCTGTAAACATGCCTGATTTATTTTACTTGTATGTTTGATCTAATCCTTTCAGTCACTATACAAAGCTTATGGCCATAAGTAGTGATGGGGAGAATGGCAGGTAGGTTCAGGACTTCATTACATGACTCAGTTCTGATTTTATCATCTCAGTCCATTACAGCATGTGCTGGATTGCTACTACTGCACTCAACTGATGGTCATCCTGTCAGTCCCCTGTTTTTGAAGGTATAATTTGTAATTAATGAAGTAGGAATGAGACTTTTATTTGGATTTTTGTCTTTGCTCATCAACATGTAAACCTCCATTAGTGGAAATAGAAGCAGTAACATGTAAAGTGTCTTTGATTTATTTTGCATGACTACAACAGAGGCACTGTAGTCTAAGAATGTGCTGGATTGCCAAACTGCTCATACTTTCACAGAGAGAGAAAGTTTTGAAAAAGGCTGCTAAGATTGTATTAAATCTGACCTCAGTTAAAGGGATCCCACAGGAAGTGTGCCAAATATTTGTTTCTAGTTAGGGTTGCAGAAAAATGAAGAAACATAGGATAAAATGGGCATTAATCAGACAACTACTTGAATGTTTTGGGGCTTTTAATCTCTGTAAGCATTTATTCTAAATTGTCAATTATTTCCATGTCTTGGATACATATCAGTTATCTAGTATTGTCACTTATTTCTATTCCTATTTTCAGCTCCTTCCTCTTATTAGCTAGGTTGAATTCCTTATCAGTCAATGAATGAAAAATGAATTCTTTTCAAACTGACACTTGCCATGATCTTTAAAAACTCCAAGAAGAAAAATCTTTGAGGTAAAACATCATTAAAAGTTAAACAAACTGTAATATGAGAAAAAAAAAATGCAAGTATCTAAACCATACATGGAAATGTCCAATGCAAAATCAAATGCAGACAGATAACAGCAGATTCAGACTGCAATTCAGTTAAGGAGGAATAGAGGGTACAATAATTTCCTTTGATATGGCAAGCATATTTTTAGCAATTATTTGTGTTACTTTGAAAGATTTCCTCTCAGTATTTGATAAAAAGTGGTCAAAAGAGAGATTATTGTCTATGAATGTGCGGTGCAGTGGTACAGCGGTTAACGTTGTCACCTCACAGAAAGAGGTTATCCAGTTCGTTTCTCAGCTGGCGTGCCTTCTGTGAGGCGTTTGCATTTTCTTTCTGCATTCATGTGGGTTTCCTCTGGGTACTCCTGTTTCCTCCCACATTCTAAAGACATGAGTCTGGAGCATTTCTCCCTGGGCCTCTGCTGAAAACAGGCTCTGTGGAACCTAGTTTGACATTCCAGGTCAACAAATGTCAAATAAAATAAATAAATAAATGTACCTAGGTCTCTGATAGTGGTTGGTCATTCTTCCTTGTTATAATGATAGTATTTCACTTCTTTGTCAAGCTACCCGGGACTGTCCTCACACTGTAAACCAAGATCAGCTGTGCAGTAGATTCTGCCCAAACACTTTACATAGGCATCTTAGCAATGGAAAAGAAAGCAAAAAGTGAAAACTTTACTTTGCATTTTCCACTTATCCTGTCAATTGTGCTTAGTGTTTACAAGCTATTTTTTTCTGTTTCATAATTATGTCAACACAGACGTTACATCCATGGCTGCTCTTTGCTTGACTCTTCCTTTCAAATCACTTCTGTCTCAGTACATAAATTCCCATCAGGGTGAACCTAACCCATTAAAGTGGTGGCACAGCATTCAGTGCTTTACTCTCATAATATTATTAACATTGCCTCTTTTCTCTAAGCTCCTCATTTCTAAACAACTTATGCATTTGAACTGATCCCTTTTTAAGCTCACTGCTAGACAAAACCTTGACTAATTTGCAGCCCAGTAGGAGTTGTATCCTACGTCATTCCCTTACAACTCCCAATTCACCAGCCAGCCCTCAGACCACCAATTATATTTGCTCTGATCTCCAGCTACTGTCACACCCTCAAGACACACCTCTTAAAAATACACCACCATAAAACCATGCAGCCCTCCTATCTCACTACTCTGATAGTCAGTACTACAATATTAGAAGTCTTAGCTTCCACTTTCAACTTCCTGTTCAAGCACAACACACATATCCAATCAGTATTAAGTTCCTTTTTGCACAACTTCCTCCTTCTTCTTTTCTCTTCACCTTCTTCACCCATACCACCAATAACAAATATATTCATAAAACACTTACACAGCCAATCATCATGTCACTATGTATTATCTCTACTTCCATAACTTCTTCACCAACAAACCACCACCACAACCCCCCAGTAATCAGACCAAACTTATTTCCTAGCTCACCCCTGTTCCCCATAATCTTTATACTCTTAAAAGTAGCATTGAACCCATCCCAGACCCAATGACTCTCTTTCCTCAACATCAGATCTACTCCCTTCTTACACTGGCCTATACCCTCCTCAATGCACATAGCATCAGGAACAAACTAGACCACATACATGGTTTTATTTCCCAGCACAACCCAGACATTCTATCAGTCACAAAATCCTGGATGAAAAAAAATCCTCCAACTTTCAATGTTTTCTGACCTCCAACAAGTATGCCAATGATGCCAGACCAGGCAAACAATCAGGTGGAGGCTCTCTAACTATGTACAAAAATAACGTAAACTCAAAAGTCACTGCCCAAGGAAACTCCTCCTCAGACCCCAGTCCTAACTGGAGTCTACTAAAATCTCCAAACCACAATAGCAAGCTACTACTGATCACTACAGCCTATCTACTACCCCTGCTCCCCTAGATAAAACCACTAACATTGTTAATAATTGTCTCAAAAATAATAATATAATCATTCTAAGTGACTTCAATCTTAATTATCTTAGCCTTCATTCATATAGTATGGGTACATTCTTAGCAGACTTAGTCTCCTTTCACTCATAAAAAAAAACAACAAGTCCTAACCTCAGGTCTTCCAAATACAACCTGATTATTACAAACATCTCAGACTCCATTTCCAACATAAACAATATGCCACCATCACTATGTGACCACTGCCCAATCACCTTTACATTTTTCAATCATCCTATAAAATTACCTCCAATATTAAAAGCCTTTAGAATCCAAAGTAGCACAGATATAGACAAATGCAGAACCTTTCTGACAGCCCACAACTGGAACCATATTGTCTCCTTACATGAACAAAGTCTTTCAACTTATTTACAGGCTTTGTAAATCCAACAAAACTGAATGGCTATCCACAGAAGTCAAACATCTTTTAATTCTAAGGGATGAAGCATGGCAAGAATGGAAACAAATCCCCACAACTTACGAAGACACCTCCTTTATAGTCATAAGTAATCTAGCCAAGAAGTCCATCAGGAAGCACAGAACAATTTTCCAAACAAAGAAACAAAACTACCCTCTTACATTCCCCCAAACACTTTTGGAAAGAGGATAGTCTACTTAGAGGAAGACCATGTCATGATATCCTGTCTACAAATACCATTCAATGTGGTAGAGTAAAACTTTCTCCAGAGGATTTCCTTAAAGAATGTAACAATCTTCCATGAAGAAACTTCACACCTCCCACAGATCATGCATTGTCCACCTTGCCATCATTCATCCCTCTCTTCTGCTTCAGGTACATATGTCCTAGAAAAGCCTCTATTCTACTTGAAAATATTTCCATTGACAACAAAAAAACTCTGGCTCATATTTCACTGCAGAGATCATCTATTTCTTCCTCTCTCCCACATATATAATCTTTGGCTCAGACCAAACATCATGCCACAGATTTGTAAAACTGACCTAATTAAACTGCTCCTAAAGCAAGCCAACCCAAAGGATACCTCTCACTTCGGCCAAATATCCATCCTCTCAATTCTGGGCAATCTTCTTGAAAAGATAATCCATACCCAACTCTCCCTTTATACCCAGCAGTACCACCTACTCTCCACCAAGCAACATGGATTCTAACCTGAATGATGTATAGGATGATGGATAGGGTCTACAACCACGTATATGATATACGGAAAATGAATGACAACAATGTCCTAGCCAGACATTGCCAGTCATTCCCGGCCCATTCTTTTAGTTTTAGAGTCCTACAGGTTCTGTATCCTAGCAGGAGGGAAGGTGATACAATAGGGACCCTAGAATTATATGAGTTGAGATGGATTCTAACACTTAGGGCACATATGGAACCTGGCCTAAATACATCCCTTAATATTAGACCTGCTCTTCTATGAATAGCCCTCTACAAATATAGTTTGGGGCCCAGATAAAATTATTAATCTCAGTACTATTATGAGTATGAATTGTGAATAATTTTTGGTTTTCAATGAGCTATATCTATTTTATATGGCAATACTATTATGTATTGATCTCTATAGGAATATGAAGGGTTAATAACCCATATAAAGAGGTTCTTAGTGAGTTTGAATCCTTACATAATAGTGATTTTGTTGTATGTCACTTCTGAGGTGGTGATGTACACCTGTTTATTTTATTAATTTTTCCCATTGTATTTTGCCTATTCTATTTTTCAGCCTCTGGTCCTTTTCCTTTTTCCTCACTTTCCTTCGTCCCCTTCTTTCCTTTCCTTTCCCTTTCCTTTCCTTTCCTTCCCCTCTCCCCCCCCTTCCCCCTCCCTTTCCCTTCACCCCTCCCCTCGCCCCTCCCTTTCTTATCCTCTTTCCTCATTGATTTTTCCGGCCTTCTTTTTGTTTGTTTTTCTTCTACTCTTTTCTTTTGATTTTTACGTTTTTTACAACTGATTTTTTTGCACAGTTTGTATGTATACTGGTTTTATAGGCTCATATGGATTTTATATTTCATATCCTTATTAGAATGTTTGAGAGCTATGTGTTTGTACTGATGTCTTTATTATATGTAATTATGAAATATTGTAGATCTATGTAATAATTAGATGTGTTAGTTTTAATGTGATCTTAGATTAAATGTTATTTATGGGGATGCGCTACATTGTTTTACCAATGCTCTATATCAAAGTTTGAGAACGGTTTATGAAGGTTGTTTAATCCCTTTATAGTTGAAGTATACCTAAAAGGAACTTTATACGATCCTTATGAATAGTTTAACTTATTGTATAAATATTGGTTATAGCTTTTTAATATTTAACTATGACTTTTTCAAATGATATATATAACCTATACTTTAAACTGATTCAGTGGACTTGGGTTTCTAAATGATGTATATAACTTTTATTTTAAATTGATTCATTGGATTTGGTTCACCCGCCAAAAGTGGCCTGCTAATTAGGGCGTACCTTTTAGTATATAATGGAGCATTTATTCTTATTCAATGTAACCTGATGAAGTGCACTTGTTAGGTGCGTGAAAGCGCTCGTTCTGTTATACAATAAAATCTTTTTATCTATCGTGGTGGTTCCGGTGATTTGTTGGATTATTAACCTGAATGATGTACTATGACAGCACTTTAGTCTCTAACTGATGACATCCTGCTAAACTCTATAAAGTGGCCTCCTTACAAGTTCCCTATTTATAGACCTAACAAAGGCATTTGACCTCATTGCCCACCATCATCTCCAAAACAAACTGATTGAAATTGGTATCAGTCCAGATGCTGCTCCTTGGTTTAAAAACCTCCTCAGGGACAGACATTTCAGAGTTAAAATAGTATCCTCCCAATCAGACTCTGCACCTATTGCCAAAGGTGTACCACAAAGACCCATTCTTGCTCCCCTCCTCTTCTCCATATTCATTAGCAAACTTCCTTATGACCTCCCCAATCTCCCACATATCCTCTATGCTTATGACATGGTTATTTACCAATCAGGTCAGTCTCACACCAACATTCAGTTCTAACTCCAGTCAGACTTACATGAGCTCCAGCATTGGCTTATAAACCATAAACTATTTCTCAACCCCACTAAGACCAAAACTGTGCTTTTTGGAACACCACAGAAAATTCACTGAGCATGTAACTCCTTAACTTCCTTTGGCTTACACAACCATGCCATAGAGACAGCCTCCACCTTCAAATACCTAGGACCAGTCAGGTAGCTTAGTAGTAGGTTATTGTGAAGATTGTGTACATGGATGCGTGTTCTAATCCTGGCAGTGGTAATTTAGGAGTTGGGAGGGTGGCCTAATGGTTAAGGTGTTTGCCTTACAAACACAAGGTGCAGAGTTTGAGTCTCACAAGGGATAATTGACTATTTATTAGTGCCTCTTTGGTCTAGTGGTAGGACTTCTGCCTTTGAGCGGTAAGTATGCAAGTTTGAAACTGTCCATCCCAAAATTAGGGTTGGGAGGGTGGCCTAATGGTTAAGGTATTTGCATTGCAAACACAAGTTTCAGGGTTTGAGTCTCACAAGGGATAATTAGCTAAGCTTAAAATGGCTCGAAAGGGCAGTTAGCTTAGTACAAATCTATGAACCTATGGCTTGATCAGTTACTAAACTTCCATTTCCAAATAGACAAAGTGAGAGCCAAAATAAACTCCCTTCTCATCTAGGCCAAAAAACTCTCCTCTTTTCTACCCCAACCAGTCAGAGTAACCACAGGGAAAGCAGCTCTCTTTTCTCAGCTTGAATATGGGCTCCCAATTTTTGCTTCTGTATCCAAGACAGTTGTCATGCTCCATAGTATCTCTAACAGCATCTGCCCATACATTGCAAAATCAACTTTCCATGAGCATCACTTTATTACCCTAGAAAAAAAACAAATGGCTACCCATAAAATATCTATTTTTAGGATCCCAGTTCTACAAAGTACCCCAAATTACCACATTTATTCCACTTGCAGCTAGACTTCATGAAATAAAAACCCTCCTCATACAACCTGAGAGGCTACTCACAATCTACTCCAACTGTCATTACCCCTGAAACCAAACTCCACAGCACTACACACGCTTTCTCCTCTCAAGCATCTACTCTTTGGCAAGCTCTCCCCATCAGCATTAAGGATATCAACACTTATTCCAAATTCAGAATGAATCTCAAAAATCTATTTTTTTATTCAAGCCATATGCGCTTGCTTCAACACAGGACATGTCACCTAACATATCTCCATGCTGAGTCTCTTTTCCTCTCTCAAGATTCACTGAAGATTGACCTACTTTAGAAACTAATCTCTATATTGTACATTATACTCTGTTTAATCATACATTGTACTGTGCTTGTTCAGTGGAATGTATATAAACTGTTTTGTTATTTCTTACATTTCTGTATATTTTGTTTGTGAAAATGTTTTATATTTCTCCGAGGCTGTGCTTGAAATTGGTCAGTATTAATCAGTACACTACCCCAGTAAACAAATATAAATCAGTTTTGTGGGTGGTATCATTTATGTTATAGGTAGAGGAGTGTTCTTGTTTCTCAAAGACTAAAATACTTTATTTTTTGCACTGAGCTTGAGTTCATGATCTTCACACCAGGAAAAAGTATGGGTTAGGCCTTCTTATAGGTTATGGGTAACAGCTACAAAGTTAGTTAAAGTATTGAGTTTGCCATCGTAATTAAACTTTGTGAGCCAGAGACCTTTTCACATCAACTTGGATATCAATAACACATATGCTGGAAAGAAGAGAGTCCAGTCTGGAACTCTGTGAGATACCACTGGTAAAAAGACTTTTAAAGGAAAGTTTGCTACTGACCCCGACCATATTGGCTCGGTCTATGATCCAATTTGCTATCCATTGTGTTAGATAAAGGTTAATGTTCAAGCTGACAAGTTTGTCAATAATACCTGAATGTGGGATAATATCTAAGGTCTTTTGCTAGATATAGCTTGGTATTCTGTACCAAATGGCCATTATCTAGTGCTTTAGATATTTTTCAAAGATGTCCATCAGTTTTAATAATCAGGATCTACCCCTCACAAAGCCAGACTGATTTGGTTTGAGGGATTATAGGCCACAAATATCATTATTTATGAGTTTGACTATAATACGTTCCATTATTTTACAAATAATACAAGTAAGACACTTAGTGTATAATTCTCAGAGTGAGTGATAAGGACATCCTATGTGTATTAGCACTATTATAATTGTTCCCCAAGTCTCAAGCAAATATCCACTGAGATAATACAATTGAACAGATTTAAAAGGGAATCAATAGGAACAAATTTGGTGATGAATATAAGACAGCCTGGTATGTTGTTAAGACCTCCAGTGCTAGTGTTTTTGGTTTTAAAGAGGAGGATTAGAATTGGATGGGTTTTGTGTGGGTAGGCAGATACTTAGTATTAAACAGTGGATGAGTAGGGAAGGAAGAGAAGGGAGATGTCTGAGTTACATTTATCTCAAAGTAAGTTTGTAATGTCTTCAGGGTCTAAATAAGTGGTACTGATACCAACTGAAATTGGGTCTATGTCACATAATGGAATGGCTACATTGCTGAATGTCATCTCATTGACAATGCCGTCCGTCAAACTCCCCATACCCCCTACTAATTATATATACCAACTCCGAGATAGCACTACAGTGGGGAAAATGGCACATTTCCTGATTCCTACTGTAACACAATTTCAGTCAGAATGATTCAACATCCTGCACTGCTGATGAGATGATACATTCAACAATGTGGCCATTCAATTATGTGACATAGACCCTTTGACATCAGCTTTGTGCAGTGTAAATTATTACTTATATGATTCCTAAAATAGTTAAAAAAGACTTAGGTTATCTTTGGAAGAAATGACAATTTTCAGTTCCTGCATAACTTTGTACATTTTAATTATATGCCTATAAGTTATTTGCAGACCTTTGTGAGATCACTTCTAAAACAGGGGTTATAGGATAGAATTTTAAGTTTATTTATTGGTGATAGAAGTTTTTTTTTATTGTAATGTTTGTTAATACTGGGATTATTCTTAAATCAGCCATCATACTTGTGACAGATCGGGACAGACACTTCAATGCAGCAGCTAAGATGGGAATACAGCAACATGGCAACTCAGACTTTATAATGAATATAGTGTAAATAGATTATGGTGTGCCTGTATTTTGAATGCAATCTAACAATAACTCAGTCAGTAGCTGAATGGATTTTACAAAGTTGTGTGAGTCCCCTTCAGCAATCTCTTAACAGCTCTGCCTTTTTCTGTATCTGGATAAACCAGTTGGCACATGTCTGTCTGAATTAGACTTCCTTCTTGTCAGACACTTCTCCTTCTAGCCATTTAACCAAGGAGTAGAGACTTTCAATGCTTGGCTTACTCCAGCTAATTCTCAGGCTAGCCGTGTCACCCAGTGCTGCCTCTCCTTGACCTCAGAGACTCAAATGTTCAGTGAGAAAAGGCCATCTTAATCACTTTTTAGCTTACCACCTATTGAAATCAGCCATTTTCTAGTAGCTAACTCCACTGAGATACCAGATGCATCATTCACCAGCAGATATGTTGTTGAAGGTTAGATCAAGATATCATTGCAATTTCAACATGCAAAGTAGGAGTGAAGACTGACCTCATCAACAAAAGACCCATTTCCTTACAATTTTCTTTAACCAAAGGAATAGAAAGGGTGAAATTCAGACATTTTCTTGAACTACCGGTATCTATTGACAGATTACCAATGCAACCACAGACCAAAATGCATGGTCAGTACTGCCCTGATCTAGCTTCCCAGTTATATCATATGACATATGTACAAAGGAAAATCCTCTTTATGGTTTCAACCAACACCTTCAAAATAGCTGATCACAAGATGTTGTTTGACATCCTATGAGACCTTAAGTTTGGCCCCTAAGGTGCAAACTGGCTATACAATTACCTTGTTCAGTAGCTGCAAGGAGGTTAAGCTTGAGGCAACCAATTCTAAATCAGCTGCTGTGATATGATTGGTGTCAAATGATTACTACTTAGTAAAATCTTCTTCTAATTATATATAAATATTATGTGGACTGCAGCAATAGACAAGGCCAATAATATGCATATGGTGCTCTACATATTCTTGCCCAGCATACATCTCAACCTCTTGGTGCAAGAATTCTATATAAAGTCAAAAACAATGGGGGACAAAGGTCCAAAATCAGGGACAGATTTTAAACATTGCTCTTATCGACTTAGAAAGTTGATAGAATAACAGGTTTTACATTTTTTAATTTCTCCAAGTCTTTTGTGTTTCTAATACCATGACGAGAATGGACTCCATTTCTAAGTCAAAGTATGATTAAAGTTCATGGAATTAGTATTGTTTTAATCTTTGATGTCAGCCAAATGTGCTCTTTGCAGCACCTGCAATGTGCCCAGTAATGACTCCTTCTGCAATTTGTACAGGGCTACATTTATTGGTAACATATCTAAATATGATTGTAAATTCTTTTTTATAAGACCCTTTGCTTTTACTACTATAGGAACTGCCTGGGTATCTCTCTTTCACATTGCTGTTTATGACTTTGTGTCTCTCTGTATGCAAGATACTGTAGTCACTGGGTGTGGTGATTTCAATGATCAATGCTACTTTTGTCTTCTTTTTATGGACCACTATGTCCGGTTTTCTAGCATCTATCTTTTGAACTGTTGGATGATCTGATGTGATGTAAACTTCATCATTTTCTTTGATGCTTTGTGTCTCACGTTTCCATTGTTTTTCAGCCACTTCAATACCATAATGTTTGCACAATCCCTAGTGCAACAATCTTGCTACATTATTATGCCTTTCAATATACAGTCCTTCTGCCATTAGTATGTCACAAGTAGCAATGAGGTGTGTGACTGTTTCCAATTCGGTTTTACAAAACCTACATTTGTCTGTTTCTCCCACATGTTCAATGGACTTTGTAAACCAATGTGTACATAGCCCACTGTCTTGGGTTGCCAATATTAACCCTTCATTCCCTGGTTTTAATTTTCCTCTCCTTAACCATTCCTGCATTCATTCCTGATCAACATGAGGTTCTTCCAGAAGTTTTCTATACTTGCAACTATATTTATGCATTTTCCATATTTCTAGCCTTCTCATCTAATACTTCACCTTATAGTCTTTTTTGTTTTGTTTTTTTGGCACATTCACTTGCTGCCTGATTTTTATCTACCTCTGGTTTGATTTCCATTCCTGCTTGATGCCGATATGCTTCTGCTAAATTAAGCAGAGAAGTCATCTTAGATTTATTATCTTCATGTTTCAAAACTTTCACTACATTTGGGTCTTGTGAGGTCAGCAGATATGTGTGGAGTCCCATGATTGCATATCCATACATGTAATCAATTTCAAGGAGGCCCATCCCTCCTTCGGATCGGGGAACATATAATCATGGTATGCAGTGATTTTTATAAATAATTTGGTGAGCATGAAGCATCCTACTTGTTTTCCTATCTAATCTTTCCAACACATTTCGGGGCCAGTCAATCACTCCAAAATTGTAAGTTAGGACAGGAAGAACAAATTGGTTTATAACTTGGATTTTGTTCCTAGACATCAACGCTGTTTTCAGGAATAATTTAAGTCTTCTAAATTTTTCCTTATTAAGTTTTATTTGCATTTGTTCATGTGCTATTGTTGATCCTTCATCAATTCCCAAATATTTATACACTCCCTCTTGCTCAAGTTCTTTTGTATCACATTCTTCTGATGTTTTCTTGGTGCTGCAGTTTTCATAGGTTCATAGGTTGGTACTAGGCTATTGGTCCTAGAGCCTATACAAGCCTAGCCATAACAATTCCCTAGCTACGTCTTCCCACACTATTTACTTCCCTGGACCACTGTCTAGCAGGGCGACTGATGTGATTCCCGGGGTGAATTTCCTTTCTCCAATCAAATCATCAAGGTTCCTTTTGAAGAGGGCCAAAGAGGTGCTCTGCTTGACATGTATGGGCAGTCTATTCTAGAGTCTGTGGAGTCTCTGGGTCAGGAACCTATCCCTCCAGCATGTTTTGTTTATTATGATGACAAGGTTTAGATCCCTGGAGCATGTGGCTCTGAAAGATTGGGATTTCTTTAAGTGTAGCATGTCCAACACCTCTGGGTTTGACATGGCCTTGTATGTTAAGCAGAGATCACCTCTGAGTAGAGGATATGTGACAGAGTATAACTGGAGTTTTTTAAGGCGGTCAGTGTAGGGCATCTGCTTTAGGCCTGTGATTCTTTTAGTGAGGTATTTCTGCGACCTTTCCAGTTTTTGCAGATGTCTTCAGAGGTACATACCAAATGGGGCATTGTATTCTATAATGGGTCTGATGAGGGATGAGTACAGTGGGACAATAACCTCCTTTTTTCTGGCTGAAAAACCCTTAGTGATGAGGTGTGCCACATAGAAGGATTTCCTGACTGTTGTGGCGAGTGGTTATCGAAGGTGAGACCACTGTCCACCTGTGTCCCTAAGTCTCTTATCACACTTTCAGTGTTTAGTGTACTGCCACCTATGTGGTAATTTATGGGTACATGTTTTTTTTCCAAAGGGGATAACTATACATTTCTTGGCATTGAGCTTGAGTCCATGGCTCTGGCACCAAGCCTCTGTTTCTGTAAGGTCCTTTTGTAGAGTATCCACATCATTTGGGGATTCAATAATGGCTCCCAGTTTGCAGTCATCTGTGAACTTTGTTAGCCAGAGTCCCTTAGTGTTGTCCTGTACTTCAGAGAAGTTGATGCCAAACAAGATCGGTCCCAGGACTGAACCCTGAGGTACTCCACTTGTCACTTGTTTGGAGCTGGATTTGGAGTCGGCTACTTTTACAGTGTGGGTTCTGTCAGTAAGTCAGTTGGCAACCCATCGAGTGATGTAGGGATTAATGCACAGCTTAGTAAGTCTATCAATGATTCCAAAGTGGGGGATGGTGTCAAAGGCCTTGGTGAGGTCCAGATAGGCTGTGTGGACCACCTTATCCTCATCCACAGCTCTGGAGACAGATTCAGGAAACAAGATCGGCCCTTCACGAACCCAAACTGGGTGAAGTTCAGTGTTTGAAGGTTGTCAGTGTCTTTGTTTATAAGTTCCATGATAATACGTTCCATGGCCTTGCAGATCAGGCTTGTCAGATGGATGGGGCGGTAGTTCCCGGGATCCAAGGTGGAGCCCCCATTGTGGAGTTGGATAACTGTAGCTGTGCGCCACTCAGTGAGCATGAAGCCTGAGGTGAGGCTATGATTAAACATGACACTTAGGTGAGGTGCCAGTTCATTTTGTAGTTCATGTAATACACAGCCCGGGATTGTCTTCTGGTCCCATGGACGCTGTATTCTTAGCTTTGGCCATTATTACCGGAATTTGGCAATCTTCCGGTATTGAGATGGGCCATTTAGGGGGTGAGAGGGGGTGAAGTTCACTGAATTGATCTAACAGGATATTGGCAATATCCTTGGGATCAGTATATTTAATGACATTCTGTTGTAGCTCAGAGCAGATCTGAGCATTGCCATTTAGATTCTTGACATAGTTATAGAATGCCTTGTGGTTGTCTTTGGAATCTTTGGCAATTTTATTTTCATAACTAGCTTTGGAGAATTTTATGAGGGATCTCAGCTTCTTACTGAGACTGGTAAGGGAGTTTTTTGCATCTTGGGATTTTCTTCTTTTCTGCAACAATTTCTTCCTTTTGTTGTAAAGTTTGTTTATGGCAGGGGACCACCAGAATGGCTTCCTTTTTTTGGAGGAGAGCATATTGGTTCTATTTGGGATGGCATGATTCATGCATGAGTGGATGTGCTCATACAGTGCCTTAGTGTAGGATTCATCAATTGAACTTTCAGTTCCCGTCTGCATGGGTGTCATGAAGTTTGCCACTTCTGACATGAGTAGCATGAAGTTGGCTGTGGAGAAGTTTTTTATGGAGGTTTCCTTACTGGGGGGTGGGGGTGGGATGTGAATGTTAAGGGTGATTAGCTTATGGTCAGACCTGACCAACAAAGGGGTGACCATAGGTGTGGGGCATCAATTTCACATGTTGGTAATGACCAGGTCTTGGATATTGGAGCCCCTGGTGGGACTATGGATCAGTTGATCAAGGGCATTGTAATTTATTAATTCCAAGTACCATTGGGCAAAGGTGTTGGTACATGAGTAGTTTTCCCAGTTAATTGCAGGGTAGTTGAAATCACCCAGTATTAGGGTGTTTGGTTGTATCTTAATATTTCTCAGTATGTTTAGAAAGGTGTAGTGAGAATCTTGGGGCATGGTGGGGTATCTGTAGCAAACAACAATTTGGATTGCAGTCTTACCTAGTGTTAGTTGCACCTGGAGAATTTCAGATGCATTGTGTTGAGCAACTAACCTGGTGTTGTGAATATCCTTGGTGAATGTGGACACTCCTCCACCTTTAGTGTTTTGGTCCTGGTTTGGTGGCCGAAAAGTGTGGTAAGAGTTGTAGCCTGGTATTGTAGGGGTGCTCTCTGGAACTTTGAACCAGGTCTCAGTTACTGCACAGATATCGATGGTCCCCATTTTAGGAGTGCCTCGAGATAGGGCATTTTGAGGTTTAGACTCCTAGCATTGAGTAGCATTACCTTCAGAATTTGTATGCTTGTACCTGTTATGGTGAGGGTTTTGTCCTTTGAACTAAAAAAGGCACTATAGGGGTGGCAAGAGCCTTAGCCAGTAACCTGAATCCCAAGGGCGACAGGTGCAGACCATCTCTGGCAATGCATCGTGGTCTGTTGATCATGTCATCCCAGGCAGACAGATACTTTGAATGATACCAGAAGCTTAGCCAATTGTTGAAGTCAATCATTTTGTCCTTATATTGTGGTATCATTCTGTGCGAAGGCAGGATGCTACTCAGGGCTAGGGTCATACCTTCCTGGGCCACATGATCTGAGAGCTCTTCAATGTCTTTTTTCATGTAGTCCAGGGAGGTACGTCTCAAGTCATTCACTCCAACATGGACAATGACAGAGATGTTAAAAGAAATTACATCATTAAAAACTAACCAATCACAATAACATTTCCTAATCGTTTAAAACACATAACAATTCATTTAGAAAATACATGAATCCACATAGCTGTGTATAAATCATGAATAAATAACTAAATATAATTCAACCTTTGAATAAATAACTGTTTAAAAACATGTTTTGTATATATGTATATGTTGTGTTGAAATGCATAAAAATCCATTAAATACATAAGTACATTAAGACATCACTTATTGCAATAAATAAGTCTTATAGTTTAGCTGATCTCAATTTGAACAAGGGAGCTATTGAAATATATTAATTCAACCCTGGCCACTTGTTGGCTTGTAGAGTCAACTGCCACCAAAGCTTCTTATACTCAATTTTCTCTCCCCACAAACCCCCACATCCATCTATTTTTATTTTTATTATAGTAATTATATAAATATCTTGATTTAACTGGATGTACTGGTCACAGTTTTTGCTTATCCATTCATTATGACTTTTTTTCTCTCTCTATTTTAATTTTTATTAGATATAATTTATTCATTGGCCAGTAGATGGATGCGTAGGATAATTTTTAACATTAATTAAGCATTTCAGGTCTTAACAAAAAGTTCTTAATTCATATGAAAAACCTTTTTATTTATGTATTTATTTATATATTTATTTATTTATTAACAAGTTGAATGATATTTAGTTATATATTTATTTATGGTTTATACACAGTTATGTGGATTCATGTATTTTCTAAATGAATTTTTATGTGTTTTAAATGATTAGGGAATTTTATTGTGATTGGTTAGTTTTTAAAGATGTAATTTCTTTTAACATATCAATTAATGTTTCTTGTACCTAGCTCACATCTGATGAAGTTTTTTCAAACGAAAATGTAATATTGGAGGCGTTAATTTTTTTTTGTTCGTGATTACAGTATTTACTTTTGGATTGAAGCATTTTACCTGACTACTTTCTGTTGCGTTATTGTTTCACTGGACTTGGGTACCTTTTGTGTTAACTGGCATAATGTCTGACATATAAGCCATAAAATGTTATAGCTTGACCTTCAATGCTAACAAATGAGTAAGAAAGCTCAGTTGCATGATGTAAACATATGTTAAAGTTATGCATAGAATCTGAAAGCAACAATAAACAGTAAAATGAAAATGTTAGAAATTATAGCAGTAGACAGATTTAAAAGAAAGTTGCCTAGTGATATAAGAAAATGGGTGAACCAAAGTGATCCCAGTATTCATGATAAGCTATACATTTTAGTAGAATACGTAATTACTGACACACTGTTTAAAACAACTTGTCTGAGTCTGAATATGAAGCTACAGTAAGGAATGTGCCATCTTCTGTGAAACAAAAATGTAGCAACTAATGGGATAACTTGTTTCAAAATGTGGAGAAATTGTAGGATCACATTGTAAAATTCAATTTCCTAATATTGAAGAGGGTGGTAGTAGTAGAAGATGAAAAGTGAAAAACTTGCTACAGATAATGTTGTTCCTATGCAGTGTGATAAGACTACATCTGGAAGAAATGAGTCTTGTGTTACAACTAATATAGTGGCATATATTATATTTCTAGAATGTTGAGAAGCTCTAGCTGTGCTAGATTCTGGAAGTATGGTAACCATTGTCAAAGGTCAGCTGCCATGTAGGCATAAGATTAATTAGAACCAAACATCTGAAGATGATATGCATTCATGATGATAGCAAGACGTATCTCCTCACATGTAGAAACTCAAAACAGTTTTGAGAAAACTATTACATCCTGTGGCTGTAATCCCTGATTTAACTCAAAATATCATATTAGGAAATATTTCCCTATTTTTAAACCATTATGGAAAATGTGGGAGGAGGAAGAATCCAGAGGCACAGTATGGCAAGATAATATACTTAATAATAAAGAGTTACAGTAACAGGTTTATACACTTGTTCAGTTTAAGAAGAGGAACAAAGCAGAAAAACTTATTTGGAGGATCAGACTGAAAGTCAGTAGAAGGGAGCTGGCATAGAAATTGCAAAGTGGCTAGAATTTCATTGTGGTTAGACACTGAAAAGAATCCTGTCTATCCTGAGAAACTTGCTTCAATGATAGATCATCAGAAACTTACAACTGTAAGAGATGTTAGTAGAGGGACTAAAGGTGAATTGATAGGAAAGTGAAGTAAAATTATGGCTGTGGAAGACTAAGGCCCTTAAAGGGGAACCCCAAGAAGAAATTTACTACAAGAGAGATGATATATAAGAAAATGTAGAGTTCCACAACTATTTCTGTTAGTTTCAAGAGCAAAAATAACTCAAGTGAAACCATACTTTAAGCAACGGGTACCTGAAAGTAAGGAAACTAGTAAAACTGAAAAAAAGTGTTTTTTCTGGTATAGCCATTGCAGAGGAAGGGCATTAAAAAGAAGGAAAAGAAAGTGAAAGGTGGTATCCACTCACACTAAGCCAAAGAAAGAATGACCTAAAAGAAGAGAGCTCACACAGGAGGCTGGCACAGATAGCAGGAAAAGTAAAGAAGAAAGTGAATTTTGTTCAGGACTGCTCATTTTATTAGAAGAAATAGAAGTCGCTGAAGTATCATTTTTTTGGGAGTATGAAGCTAAATCTTCCACCTTGAGACAAGTTAGTGAAGAAAGCAACCCTGACTTATTGGACTTGTAAATAAGATGCATACACTTTAAAGAAGAAGAATGGGACAGTGATACTTTAAGTATATCAAGAGGAAATATGACTAGGGTTGTGGAAGAGGATAGGGAGCAGGATATTCCCATTACTGCTCCCACCAGTGTTGCCCTAAAAGATGTGCTCTTATATAAAGTAAGTAAAGATAGGGAGGAAATTCTAAATCAATTGCTGGCACAAAAATTTTACAACAAATTAGTAATGCAGCTAAACCTTATTCACATGTTGAAAAGTCACCTGGGTAATGGACAAATCCAAGGCAAACATTTTGGCAAAGTTTTACTGCTCAGGAATATTGAAAAGGAAAATATCGGTATTGCTTGTCCAGACTGCCAAGAAACTGCAAACCATCATGGATTTATAGTCCCTTAATCCTACTGCCTATCCCAGAGGTGTCAGTTGAATGTGTCAATAAGGCTTTTGTGGGGACAATAGTAAAATCTAGCAATGGATGTGTTACAAATTATCCAGAAACAGTGCCACTACATAAAGCTAATATTAAGGCTATCTCTGGACAACTGGTACTGTTATTTTCTAATGTAGGTATCTCTAAAGGAATATGTAATGTTAGGTTACTTAAGAAGTTAACTTGTGACTGTTTCTGCCATTTCACACAGAGCTAATTGGAGGAAGTCGGAGGAAGGCCTCTGAGCTAACTAATTTGTGATATATAACATTAAATATCCTGTTTTTTGCTTATTTCTGAGTTATTTATAGCACTTTTATTTTACAAACTGTGTGTGAGGTATTTAGTAGAATTTTCTACAATTGTTAAGCATCTGGTTGGGTTTGTTTGTTCTGATTTCCTGCTAGGAGTGTATCATATAACTTGTTTGCATTTAAGAAGCATTCTCTAGAGTCTCCTTGATCCTTTATATGTTTAAACATTACTGCAGTTTTTTTTCTACTTAAGTAGTGTTGGTAGTGTAGCATTGTCCAAATTCAGGCTTGTGTTTTGGGCCTAGTTGTTTGTAAGTAGAGACTGTGTGTCTGAGCACATGTCCCAGGCCATCATAGCTTAGCCAAGGCCAGTATAGCATTTCAGTGAGAGTGAATTGTTTGTGGTCATTGGCTGACTGGGATTGCTTGGACTATGCCTTGGAGTAAGCACCTCATTAGTTCTTTCAAGCTTTTTTAAAAGTTGTTTCAGGTTTCAACTTTGTTACTTAAGAAGTTAACTTGTGACTGTTTCTGCCATTTCACACTGAGCTAATTGGACGAAGTCGGAGGAAGGGTTCTGAGCTAACTAATCTGTGATATATAACATTAAGTATCCTGTTTTTTTTTTTGCTTATTTCTGAGTTATTCACAGCACTTTTATTTTACTCACTGTGTGTGAGGTATTAAGTAGAATTTTCTACAATTGTTAAGCATCTGGTTGGGTTTGTTTGTTCTGATTTTTGTTTCCCACCCTCCTTGCCTCTTGGTATCCTGTTTTTATACTTGGTGGCTTTGCAGTTGCCCGCCCCTACTATAAATTTGATCTGGGACACTCATCCCAGTCTAGTGTCATTACCTCATTCTACCTATTCCAGGGAGAACATTTGAGAAGGCCAACCCAGTTAGCTTCTGCTCCTCCTTTCCCCTTTCCACTTTACAAAAAAAAATTCTAACCTTGTTTCCTGCCTTTCCTATAAGTTGTCTAGTCCAGATACAGATTTGCTGTATCCAGGACTATTTGTAAGCGTCTGAACCCACAATCCTTTCTGTGTTGGATAGAAGCCTTCTAGCTTAATTTTGTTTCTTAGAACTAGCCACTTTTCTAGTTTCAGTACTCAAATCTGTTTCTTTGAGCTCAGCACTTGCTCAGAACTCATTGTAAGCACTAAATAAGCTACAAATTACTACAGCACTCAACTTTCCTCACTTGTCTAGAGGAAAACAGTTTTTAGTACTTAATAAATAAGCACCTATCCAGGCATGTCTAAGGGTCAGCTCCCGGTATTTTCTCCTGTCTACTTGATGAATCTGGGCATCTTGGGGCAATGCAGCAACTGCCTCATGTACACAGACAACCCTCTCCTCCTACCACCCAACACTACAACCTGTGAGAGATGCACTTATATAACCAAACTGGAAGCAATGCTCTCTTCACTCAAAACTGGACTAAACAGTCAAGAGGAGAAGGTAAACACTTGCACCACACCACACTCATCACATAGTCCCTCAAAACCTACACCATCAAAACACATACATAGAAACACAAAACACACATCTACATTCATGGAGGCTCTCAAAAAAATCTACCCAAGCAACAGGGACCTCAAAAGCAGAAACGCAAGCAACCTCCACCCCCCAACACAACCAAAATGACACATAGCCCATAAACTCAGTGTGCCACTCAACCACAGCCCATAAGGCATAACAATGTACCTAACACTCTAGTCATAAGTGAGTCTATAGTCAGGCACACTGATGCTCCACTCACCAGGCTAAACAAGGAAAAAGTTACTGTCAGCTGCCAGTCAGGTGCCAGGATCCGCCACATATCGCATGCACTCAGGTCACTCCACAGCAAGTACAAATATGACTCTGTCATTGTCCATGTTGGTGTGAATGACCTGAGACGTACCTCTCTGGACTACATGAAAAGGGACATGGAAATGCTTTCTGATCTTGTAGCCCAGGCAGGTATGACCCTAAGCCCTGAGTAGCATCCTGCCATCACCCAGAATGATATCATAGTACAAGGACAAAATGATTGACTTCAACAATTGGCTAAGCTTCTGGTGTCATTCTAAAGGGATCCAGTATCTGTCTGCCTGGGATGACATTATAGACAAACCACAATGCTTTGCCAGAGATTCTTGGGATTCTAGATACTGGCTAATGCTCTTGCCACCACTATAGTGCCTTTTTTAGGCAAGATTCAAATGGCAAATTCACCACTGTAACAGGTACAAGCAAGCAAAATCTGAGGGTAGTGCTACTTAATGCTAGAAGTCTAAACCTCAAAATGCACTCACTCGACGCACTCCTTAAAATGGAGAACATTGACATCTGTGCAGTGACAGAGACCTGGTTCAAGGCTCCAGAGAGCATCCCTGCATTACCAGGCTATAATTCATACCACACTTTTCGGCCACCTAACCTGGACCAAGCACTAAAGACGAAGGCGTGTCCATATTCATTAAGGATATCCACACCTCCAGGCTAGTTGCTCAGCATAATGCATCTGAGATTATCCAAGTGCAACTAACTTTGGGCAAGACCGCAATGCAAATTGTAGCGTGCTACAGATCCCCCACCATGCCCCAGGATTCCTACTCCTCATTTATTGATACACTGGAAAATATTAGGGTATGACCTAACACCCTAATAATGGGCAATTTCAACTACCCCACCATTAACTGTGAAAACTACTCATGTACCAACTCTTGTGCTCAGCGTTTTCTGGAATTCATAAATTCCAATGCCTTGTATCAACTTATCCACAACTCCACCAGGGGCAGCAATATCCTAGACCTGGTCATTACCAACATGGGCAACCGGTGTTGCACACCAGAGGTCAATTCCTTGTTGGTCAGATCCGACCACAAGCAAATCACCCTGTACATCCACATCTCACCCCCACCCTCCATTAGGGAAACCACCGTAAAAAATTCCTCCAAAGCCAACTTCACGCTTCTTAAGACAGAAGTGGCAAACTTCATGACACCCATGCTGATGGACAATAGAGATACGCCTGCTGAATCCTATACAATTGCACTTTATAAGCACTTACACGAGTGCATGGATCGTGCAATCCCTAACAGAACCAAGATGCTATCCCCCAAAAAAAGGAAGCCAATCTGGTGGTCCCCTGCTATAAAAAAACTCTACAACAGAAGAAAGAAACTGTTGCAAAAAAAGAGTAAAATCCCATGATTAGAGGAACTCCATGGTCAGTCTCAGTAAGAAGCCGAGATCCCTCATAAAATCCTCCAAAGCTAGTTACAAAAACAAAATTGCCACTGATTCTAAAGACAACCACAAAGCATTCTATAGCTATGTCAAGAATCCCAATGGCAATACTCTGCTCTGGGTTGCAGCACAATAGCACTAAATATACAGAACCAACTGATATTGACAACATCCTGGCAGATGGGTTCAGTGTTAACTTTGGCCTTCTCTCATCCCCTAAAGGGCCCATCTCTATACCGGAAGAATGCAAAGTACCTGTAATCACGGCTGCGCAGGTAAAAAGCACACTCTCCAAAGCCAAGAACACAGCATCACAGGCTGAATTCTACATGAACTACAGAATGAACTGGCACCCCACCTTAGTACCATGTTAAATCATAGCCTCACCTCAGGCTTTGTGCCCACTGAATGGTGCATAGCATCGTTATCCTACTCCACAAAGGGGGAACCACCACAGATCCCAGGAAATACTGTGCCATTAGCCTGACAAGCCTGGTCCACAAGGCTATGGAGCATATCATCATGGAACTTATAAACAATGACATTGGTAATCTCCAAACTCTGGACCCTAGCCACTTCAGGTTTGTAAAAGGCAGATCATGTCTCCTAAACCTGATAGACTTCTTTGAAGCGGTCAACAAAGCCGTAGTTGAGGGTCAGGTGGTTCACACAGCCTATCTAGATCTCGTCAAGGCTTTCAACATCATCCCTCACTTTGGAATTATAGACAAACTCACTAAACTAGGTATAAATCTCTATGTCACAAGATGGGTTGCCAACTGGCTCACTGACAGAACCCACACTGTGAAAGTAGCAGACTCTAAATCCAACTTCAGATCAGTGACAAGTGGAGTACTACAGGGTTCAGTCCTAGGTCCTCTCCTGTTTGGTATCTACTTCTCTAGTTTTGTATGTTAGGCAGGGATCACCTCCGAGTAGGTGATATGTGATGGAGTAAAGCTGGAGTTTTTTGAGATGGTCTTCATTTTGTGACATAGGGATTTTCACCTAGTTATTGAGTTTATCTATATTTCCAGAGTAGGGGATGGTGTTGAAAGCCTTGGCAGGATCTAGATAGGCTGTGTGAACCACCTTACACTCGTCTACTGCTTTGGTGACTGCTTCAAAGAAGTCTATCAGGTTAGGAGACATAATCTGCCTTTTACTAACCCAAACAGGGTGGGGTCCAGAGTTGGAGACTACCAATGCCTTTGTTTATAAGTTCCATGATGATACGTTCCATGGCCTTGCAGGCCAGATCATCAGGCTAATGGGGTGGTAGTTCCCGGTGTCCATGATGGCTCCCCCCTTGTGGAGTGGGATAACCATCACTGTGTGCCATTCAGTGGGCACAAAGCCTGAGTTGAGGCTATGATTGAACATAGTACTTAGGTGGGGTGCCAGTTCATTCTGTAGTTTGTGTAGAACGCAGCCTAGGATGTTGTCTGGTCCCATGGATGCTGTGTTCTTGGCTTTGGAGAGTGTGTTTTTTACCTGTGCAGCCATGATTACAGGAACTTTGCATTCTTCTGGTATAGAGATGGGCTCTTTAGGGGGGGGGGTAAAGTTAGCACTGAACCTATCTGCCAGAATGTTGGCAATATCAGTTGGGTCTGTATATTTAGTGCCATTGTGCTGTAACTCAGAGCAGATCTGAGTGTTGCCATTGAGATTCTTGACATAGGTATAGAATGCTTTGTGGTTGTCTTTAGAATCAGTGGCGATTTTGCTTTCGTAACTAGCTTTGGAGGATTTTATCAGGGATCGCAGCTTCATACAAAGGCTGACCAGGGAGCTCCTCCACTCATGGGATTTTACTCTGTTTTGCAACAGTTTCTTCCTTATGTTGTACAGTTTGTTTATGGCAGGGGACCACCAGATTGGCTTCCTTTTTTTGGAGGATAGCATCTTGGTTCTGTTTGGGATAACATGATCCATGCACTCGTGTAAGTGCTTATTAAGTGCAATTGTGTAGGATTCAGTAGTTGTAACTGTATTGCCCATCTGCATGGGTGTCATGAAGTTCACCACTTCTGTCTTAAGAAGCATGAAGTTGGCTTTGGAGACATTTTTTACCCTGGTTTCCTTAATGGGGGTTGGGGGCAGGATGTGGATATCTCGGGTAATTAGCTTATGGTCGGATCAGACCAATGAGGCATTGACTTCAGGTGTGGAACACCGGTCACTCATGTTGATAATGACTAGATCTAGGATATTGTTGTCCCTTGTGGGGGTGTGGCTAAGCTGATCCAGGGCATTAGAGTTTATGAATTACAGAATGCGTTGAGTGAAGGAGTTGGTACATGAGTAGTTTTCCCTGTTAATGGTGGGGTAGTTGAAATTGCCCATTATTAGGGTGTTTGGTTGAACCCTAATATTTTCCAGTACATCAAAATAAGAGGAGTGGGAATTCTAGGGCATGGTGGGGGATTTGTAGCAAGCTACAGTTTGGATTGCAGTTATGCCCAGAGTTAGTTGCACTTGGATAACTTTGGCTGCACTATGCTGAGCAACTAGCCTGGAGGTGTGGATATCCTTAATGAATATTATTTACACACCTCTGCCTTTGGTGCTCCGGTCCAGGTTACATGACCGAAAAGTGTGGTATGAGTTATAGCCTGGTAGTGCAGAGGTGCTCTCTGGAGCCTTGAACCAGGTCTCAGTTATTGCACAGATATCAATGTTCTCCATTTTAAGGAGTGCCTTGAGTAAGTGCATTTTGAGATTTAGACTTCTAGCATTAAGTAGCATCACCCTCAGTTTTTGCTTGCCTGTTCCTGTTACACTGGTGAATTTGTCATTTGAACCTTGGCTAAAAAAGGCACTATAGGGGCGGCAAGAACCTTAGCCAGTATCTGGAATCCCAGGGGTGACAGGTGCAGGCCATCTCTTGCAAAGCATCGTGGTCTGTCGACCATGTCATCCCAGGCAGACAGATACTGGATCCCTTTGGAATCACACCAGAAGCTTAGCCAATTGTTGAAGTCAATCATTTTGTCCTTGCACTGTGGTATCATTCTGGGTGATGGCAGAATGTTTGTGGGGCTCAGAAGCTTGCATGCAGTCCTGAATACAGCAGATCTGAATCTGGACTACACTAGTTACAGGAAAGGTGGAAAACTGGCTTAGATTTTTTTTAATACAGAAAAGTAGCTAAAACAGCAGTAAAACTTCAAATGCAGTGCAAGCTAGCATACTTGAGTATGTAGCAATGTTAGACCAAACAGTTTAAAAAATGAAATTAAATTAAAAATGACTAAAAACAAGTGCAGATGGATTCTATTAGGTAGAATGAGGTAAAGAGATGAGACTGGAGGGAGTGTCCCAGATCAAATTTACAGTGGGGGCGGGCAACTGCAAAAGCCTCCAAATTTAAACAACAAGGCAGGAATAGGGAGGGTGGGTAGAGGAAAACCAACACCTTCAGCAGAGATCTCCAGATATTTTGAAGAGCATTCTGTCAGGACACAGGAAGGCTCCAGCAATGATATGCAGGCTGTTACTAAGGGGGTCTAATTTTATGCAAGCATTCCTTGAGATAGTCAGATAACACACAGGATGTAAAACCAGTTATACCAACTTAAGACACAGAGAAATAGGAGGAGGTGGGGAAAACCAACACCTTCAGCAGATATCTGAAAAACTATACAGTGAAGCAAAAATAACAGTGCACAACTCGGAAGTCAGCAAGCAGTGATATAAAATTAGTCAAGCAACAATTAACAGTACACAACTCTGAAGTGCAAAAAAATATACTTAGCTCTGTACATCTCCAGATAGTTTGAAGAGCACTCTGTCAGGACACAGGAAGGCTCCAGCAATGATATGCATGCTGTTACTAAGATAGTCTAATTTTATGCAAGTATTCCTTGAGAGAGACAGATAACACACAGGATGTAAAACCAACTTAAGACAGAGAAATAGGGGGAGGTGGGGAAAACCAACACCTTCAACAGAGATCTGAAAAACTATACAGTGAAGCAAAAATAACAGTGCACAACTCTGAAGTCAGCCAGCAATTATATAAAAATAGTCAAGCAACAATTAACAGTACGCAACTATGAAGTGCCAGAAAAATATACTTAGCTCTGTATTTCTCCAGATAGTTTGAAGAGCACTCTGTCAGGACACAGGAAGGTTCTGGCAATGATATGCAGGCTGTTCCTAAGAGGGTCTAATTTTATGCAAGTAATCCTTGAGATAGTCAGATAACACACATGATGTAAAACCAGTTATACCAACTCAAGACACAGAGAAATAGGGGAAGGTGGGGAAAACCAACACCTTCAGCAGAGATCTGAAAACCTATACAGTGAAGCAAAAATAGCAGTGCACAACTCTGAAGTCAGCCAGCAATGATATAAAATTAGTTGAGCAACAATTAACAGTACACAACTTTGAAATGCCAAAAAAATATACTTAGCTCTGTATATCTCCAGATAGTTTGAAGAGCACTCTGTCAGGACACAGGAAGGCTCCAGCAATGCTATGCAGGCTGTTACTAAGAGGTCTAATTTTATGCAAGTAATCCTTGACATAGTCAGATAACACAGGATATAAAACCAATTATACCAACTTAAGACACAGAGAAATAGCGGGAGGTGGGGAAAACCAACACCTTCAGCAGAGATCTGAAAAACTATACAGTGAAGCAAAAATAACAGTGCACAACTGAAATCAGCCAGCAATGATATAAAATTAGTCAAGCAACAATTAATAGTACACAACTCTGAAGTGCCAGCAAAATATACTTCGCTCTGTATATCTCCAGATAGTTTGAAGAGCACTCTGTCAGAATACAGGAAGGCTCCAGCAATTATATGCAGGCTGTTACTAAGTTCAAAAAATTGATCAAACTAGGGGTGACAGAAGAATCAAAGCATGTATGGACCAGACAAATATTAATATTTCCTAAACCTTATGGATATAGCAAAGTCTGTATGCCTAAATGATGAGCCGATAAAGAACCTAGGCAAAACCAAATAATTTACAACCCTAAATGTGACAAGGGTACTGTCAGATACCTCCTAACACCCTTTGATAAAGAAATAACATTACATAGATGTACAATTTTGCTTACAAGGAGCCCAGATAACTTTTAGAGTCCAATGGATAAAATATTGAAGCACCACTCATGATATGTTGCTGCATATGTGGATGACATGGTCATTCATTCATAAGACTAGGAGTCTTGCTTAACAAAAGTGCAGTCTGTATTAGAATCAATATGACAAACAGGGCTGTCTGTGAAGGGTCTATATTACTATATCGAAATTTCAGTTTCTCGAATAGCAAAACATCGATACATAAACAGCAAAATACAAAAAGTATTAATGGCCACTTCCGCAAAATATTTCACAGGGAAAAAATTTGCTTGTTCGACCAACAGCAAAACAAACTTTCAAACCCTAATCAAGTGAGGGGTTTGCCTGCCATACCACCCAAACTAAATATACCAACTCAGAGATTGCTCTACATTGGGGAAAATGGCAAATTCCTGATAACAGCCAAGCAATTTTTTCCCTGTGAAAAAAATCACAGAAGTGGCTGTTTGTACTTTTTGTATTTTGCTGTTTAGGTGTCAACATTTTGATATTCGCAAAACTGAAGTTTCGAGGTAGTAATATAGACACGACTGTGAATGCTATGAAATGTATAAAAGGCGTGGTGGAATACAACTAGGCAACCTTATAGGAAGAGGGTTGATAAATCCCCAAATTATATTTTCTAAACTTTCATAAATTGTCATATCTTGAAATCTCTACAATATAAACATACATTGTTAGAACATTTTTATTAACCAGACATAGGCTTTCACATGACAAGAAATTCCTCTATTAAATGCATGCTTATTGAGATATCAACATAAATCTGAAAACATATGTTTAATTGTATAATTAGCAATACAAATAGTATTGGATATCTCTTAAGATGTGCAACTTACAGAGCAGAAATCAAAGACAGGTTTCTTCAACAACATCTAAGGTTTCACCTAATTTCATGCAACAGTTTTAAGTCACTTGTTTTTGAAGTATTAAGTACATATGGAAATATATAAATATTGCTTATTTTCATAATTGCTACTAAACAACTAGCAATATTGCCAGTATACTGTGATATAAACCAGCATTTTCAGTGAATTTTCCTGTCTTCCACATTGGTGTTTCACACCATGCACCTCAATAAAATGTAGATTATGAAAATACAAACATAAATATGAAAATATTAATAATAAGTGGCAAATAAAGACTCTTTTTCCACTGTAGGACATTCTAGACTTATAATATTAGTATTGTTTTGTTAATAACTCCTTGTCTTTTCTAGTACTGTCTACTATGTGTTAATAAGTCACAATTTATAGACACCATAAGGAAATCCGTGTATAAACTGGAAGTATACAAAAAAAGCATTGTAGGCTTGAGTGAGTTAAGCAATGTTGAAAAGATATAAAGCTAGAGAGAGAGAGAAAGAGAGAGAGAGAGAGTTCAGTGGTGATATATATATATATATATATATATATATATATATATATATATATATATATATATAGATATATATATTCGATACACACACACACACACACACACACACATATATATATATATATATATAGAGAGAGAGAGAGAGAGAGATACATATATATATATATATATATATACTATAGATATAGCTATATGGGTCTATGTCAGAAGATCAAAAGTTCAAAAGACTGAAAATCAAAATATCTAAAATTCAAAATATCGAAAATATTTTTAATGCAGGGACAACCCTCCCTGCACCCCTCATGTGGGGAGCTCTAATTATATATACCAATTTCAAGAATGTACAACACTGGAGAAGTGGCAAATTCCATTTTCGATATTTTGAGTTTTAGATATGTTGATTTTCGGTCTTTTAAGCTTTTGATCTTCAGAAGGGGATTCATATATATATATATATATATATATATATATATATATATATATATATATATAAAAATATAATCATGAATAATCTGTATCATGGTACTTATTTTATATCAACCTCCAAATATGAAATTAGTTATGCTTTTAGTAGAATTGATTTCTGTTTGAATGAAGTGGTAAATGAATTTGAATTGCCTCCTGATTTGGTCAAGTTTCTTAAAGTTGATCAGCAGGTCATACCAGAAATGTTTGTAATCCTCAAAACATCCAAGGACCAGAACGATTCAGTTCTGTATCCAACAGTGGCTTCTACAGGATCCAAAACTGAGCCTTTGGCTCTGTTGGTTGACAACAAATTATTTATTTTTTTTACGGACAGACCACACATGTTTAGTGATTCATGAAATTTCTTTACTGAAATTGTCCAACACCACATACTGTTTTGAACTGTACAACTGTTACCATAGATGTGAAGGACCTGTGTTTGGTAATACCCAACATGGTTGGAATGGATTGGTTTTACCAGGCGATCAGTAGTGATGTGCCTCTTTCAAGTGAGGAAATTTTGATTTTTCATGAGTGCTTGGAGAATGTAAACGGGGTATTGTAAAATGGGACCAGTGAAGTGACAGGAAAAACTGACAATAGCAGGGAGACGTTCAAGTGTGGAGCTTGCTCTCATTGTCGGTTTATTTATGACAGTATAAACATAACCATCTCCTCTTACTCAAAAACTTTATTTTGCATGGATAGATACAACTATTTACCTTGACTCTTGCCTTACATGCCCTGCATTAACTACTGAGCATGCATTACAAATACACCTATTCAATATGAAAGGGGGATGAAAAAAAGCCCTAAGTAAACATTCAGTGGTGTGTACTAATTTCAAGAAGTTTCTTTTTTTTATTTTGGAAAAGGTGTAGATTCATGAGAGAGGTAGAAGTTGGAGGAAAAAACTGGAATTCTGTGAATTGCATTGACAGTTGTTATTAACTCAATATAGCCAAGTGTTACCTGCAGGTGTTTCTAAAGATATATTCTACTGATGCCTCTAGGTGTCTAGTATTTTTGTTCATATTTGCATTCATAATTCCAAAACCATGCTACATGAAAAGTATTAAAATATTTTATCTTAAAGCTTTCACAACGGCAAATACAACTATGTTGATATTTGACCTCTATTAAAGTACAGGTAAAGAGATATTAATTATTGTTCATATAATATTTATTTATATTGCCATAAATTCCATATTTTTATAACTATCTTAACAACCAAGTAGCACAGGCAGAACTGATTAGCCTCATACAAAAGCTGTCATCTGGATTAACAAAATACTCCTGAGTGTGTGTGTGTGTGTGTGTGTGTGTGTGTGTGTGTGTCATGAGTGGCTGCTAAGATATTCTAGGTTGTTCATAAAATGTTACAAACTTAATAATTTCAATGTTTATTGTAACAAATACAATCCATTTTAAGACCTTGAACCTAAATAATATTACCACTATAAAAATAGATTGTGTTGCAGAGTTTGCCATTTACATTTCTTTAGTAAATCCTTTAATTCCATAGTTAGTACATTTGTTTGAAATC
Source organism: Protopterus annectens (assembly GCF_019279795.1). NCBI lineage: Eukaryota > Metazoa > Chordata > Ceratodontiformes > Protopteridae > Protopterus > Protopterus annectens. The sequence continues at coordinate 664,346,117 of NC_056725.1, forward strand.
CCGCGGCCATAATTTCATTCAATCATAAAGCTTAGACTCCACCCATTGGAAGTTACACTGCAAACTTCCAGAGCTCCATTGGCGGGATTGAATTAAATTCCTTTTAGACCCAGACCCAGATCATGGTCAAATAGGAATCTAGGCAGGGGAATGGAACAGCACCTTGACAGCCATTCAGGTATTCCATTTTTTGTCCCTCTTCCCTCCTTTATCATAAGCACTGGTCAAAACTGTCAGTATTTATATTATTTTCTTCTTTACTTTTGAAATGAAGGTAGAGATATGGATTTAATTTAAAACTTTAAATATCTTTTGTTGACCAGATTAGTCCCACTAGGATAGCTATGCATTTTCAATGGAGGCCCCTGATGAAATGAATACTACTAGTGGAAATTTGGTCAGGTCATTGGTGATTTTCCCCTACTCTTTTTGACAGTTCAGATAGATGGAAATGATCTCACAGTACCTACTGTTAATATAGACAGATGGGGCCTTAGTTTAACATCTCACCCAAAAGGCAACACAATCAGGAGTGCAACCCCCCCTAAAGTGCACTGCAGTGTCTACAATCCATTTACTTCATGTGGGAATAGAACCCACAGTCTTCTGCACACAAGGCACTAAGTATACTACCTGCTGTGCTACTAACAGATTGAAATTCTATAGCACAAACACTGACATCCATTTGCTAAACAAAACCGCTGCACATTGAAAACAGACTTAGGATGAGCAACAGTAAACTTCCCTTCCCTTGAAACTCACATTCTTTGAAAAAGCACTGAAACCTATATTCATTGAAAATGCATTCCTGTAGTTTTGAATATGTTTTCTATTAAGCAATGAAACAAAATATATGAACCAATAAAAGACAAAATTACCCATTTCAGCACATTTTATTCAACTCTGATGACTAAATGCTCAGTCTGGTAGTTGATTTAGAGGATTAAGGCTCTTGTCTTCTGTAGTCAAAGTACGGGGTTTGAGCCTGACTAAGCTAATTAACTAACCTGCTATCCCTAACTAAAAGAAGAAACAGAAAATCTCTCTCATAGCTGCCAAAGGTGGTATTGGAAAGAACAATGTAATGTAGAAGATAAAAGCCGATACACATTGCCAAGGAATAAAAATAGAATTATAAATGTTTAATAATCCGATAAAACAATAAAACTTTGAACAAAAAGCCCTTTTTTAAATGATAAGTGCTTTCGGTTAAAAACCTTATTCAGATCATAATTAATTCGGCTTCATTACTACCAAATAAAAGGAGGATTAACCAATCAAAATAGCATATACAGGCCAACGCCTTTGGTTCCAACCAATTGCTAATAACCAATCAGAGCGTCTCCGTGCTGACACACCTCCTAGCTAGCGAATGGATGTTATTCCATTTCCTTAGTTCAGCATACATGAACGGTAAATAATAATAATAATTATTATTGCAGTTTCAATGAAGAAGGATTCACTGTTCAATCATCTTTTACAACCCAATGTCATCCAAGGAATACACCTCCATAGGAACAAACTAGAAAATAGTTTCCCTTTATGAATAACTATAAACACATTAAATCTAAGTGCCTCTCGGTAATCTTTCACAGTCATTTGTCTGCAGCCATCAATTTCAACTTCAATACTTTGAGACAAGGAAATCCTGTTTGTTCGTAGATGAACAATCAGCCTTCTGGAGCTACTTTATTCAGGCTTGTTGGCTAGGATAGCATACTTTGCCTTAATTTCAGGTAAAACACAGATGGCTCAGGATTATAAGCCAGAGGGTGAACAGTGATAGACATATTCTCAGATAAAGTCCAATTTCATCATTTTGTGTCATCCATTTGGACCAACACCTTTTCCTTGTCCAATCAGATACTGTCCAATCAAAGACATTCTGCAAAGGACACACCTCCATATTAGCGAATAGAAATTCTTCTCCCTTTCAGAATAGGCTTGAGGGGAACTACTACATTCAAGCCTGGGAGTCAAACTGCTCTAAGATTAATAATCCAATTCACTTCTTTGATTTCAGTCTTATTACAAATGTCTTCTCCTCTGTAACCTTCAGAAACACTATCAATGGCTTTGAAATAAAAAATGTGATGGATACTGAATGACAAAACTTGCCAGAGCATTCTTCTGATCTTTATGCTGGCTGTCTCTCAGATGGTGTAATGTTCTGTCTTTAAATTGTTGTTTTGTTTTCCCCACATAATATGTAGGGCATTTAAGATAGGTAGCTAAATAAATGATACATTTGGTGTTACAAGTAGCACTGCAACTAAAACTATATTCCATTCCCAAGATAGAATGCTTAAATTAATTATTACTATCTATCACAGAACTGGCTTTGCACCTGCCACATTTAAAAGTTCCTTTCCTGTTAAGTAAACATTCTTTGTGAAAGTCATTCTTCATGCATAATAACCTTTGTATGTTGTTCTTAAAAGCAAACCTCGGTGTACTTCCTACTATATCTTTTAATTTTTCATCCAGGGTTAGTACTGGACAAAATTTCTTAACATTCTCACAGATATACCTTGAGTCATTGCTGTAGGTAAGCATAAAACTGAGAGTATCTGGCCTGTGCTGGATTTTATCTTGTACCTGTCACTCTGTTCGTGTTGTTCTATCGGAGAAATACGGTCTACCCTTTCCTTCCCTTAAAATTGATGGTCCATCTGTGCTAAATGCCAAATCCTTGCTAGTATAACCTCTATCTTTCAGATTCAATTCTAGTTTGGCTTTTTCACATTCAAAATCGATGTCTCTAGAGCAAAGTTTTGATATACATGCGGCCTACTTTTTCATGATATTCTTAAACACAAATCTAGGATGCATAGTGCTCTTATGTAAGTTGTGATTTCTCCATATTTCTTTTCTATGTAACAATGTACCTACTCCTGTCTTTTTGTTCAGATTCATTGTTACATCCAAAAAGTCAATGGTTTCTTCTGAACTGCTAACTGTGAATCTGAGGAAACTGGTGCTATCATTAAGATAATCCACAAACAGTGTCAGTTGCTGTTCATCACCCTTCCAGAGGATGAATATATCATCCACAAAGTGGCCATAAAAATGATATGCCTATGCCATGGATTGTTGGCTTAAAGTTCTTTTTCTTTCTCCCATTGGGCTAGGACTAAATTCAAATAACTATTGGCACAGGAGGTGCCCATGTGTATCCCCCCATCATTGCTAATAGAGCTCCTTCCCATATGTGAACATATTTGTCTCCAGGATCAATTCAAGCAATGTACATAAATGTTCTATATTAATATGTATGTCTCTTGGTACTACTGTATTCCTGATGGCTTGTATCCTATAATGTTTAGAATAACTGTAAACAGACTACAAATATACATGGTTATCAAAAGCAAATCGGAATAATCCTTCACAGTTTTCATGGTGGTATGTAACAAGCTAAGAACGCTATCTGCATCTTTTAGAACTGTAGGGGCTGACAGTAATAGTTTCTTGAGTTCTTCCTCAGCAAACATTGACAGTGGTTTTGTGACCCATCCCCTGCATGCTTCAATAGGACATAGTAGGGGATTCTACTTATCATTATGAATCTTGGGTATGGAGGGTACAGCTGGATGGAAAATATCAAAGAAGTCATATAGCTCCTAGGACAATTGTCCATTCATGAGCATCTAAAAAAGGTTTGTTCTAATTCCAGCAACCATTTTATCCAAGTAATTTCTATTGATTTTTTTGTATGTCTGTCTATTATCCAGCATGTCTTTCATCTGATTTCGACAGCAGAATGAGTCCATCACTACTATACAACCTCCCTTTATCTGGTGATTTAATGACTATATCTTCTCTAGTCCTAAGTTTATACAGAACCTGTTTCTGTTTGACTATCTAGTTCTGAAAATGCTTTACATGATTATTGTTTTGCCTTAAATATCCCACCTCATTTTCACAAACTCTAATGAATAAATCCACTGCTGGATGATTTACTGGTATAAAGTTGTTCTGTTTCTTATATGTACAAGCCCTGTTCTCTTGCTCTTTCCCAAATATACTTCTTAAAGTAACATTTCTTCGAAAATATCTAGCATCAATGGAAAACTCACTCAAATCAGAGCATAGGGAATGTATAAATGTGAGCCCTTTATCCATCAGCTGCATTTGTTCACTAGTTAGCTCATGTTGTGACAAATTGACCACCAATGTAGTGTTTGATAAGTCACTTTCTTTCTTTTTCTCTCCTGGCTCATTGACCTGGGGTTCTTGTATACACTCTTCCCCAGATTTACTAATTTTCCATGCAGGACTAGTCTAGTTCTGCATGGGAGCAGCCGCTTAGGAGCAGAATGGCAGCGCACCATGCACAGTAATGAAGGCACACTGCCTGAGCTCCCAGGCTTACACGGAGTGTGTACAAGTGCAGGGGGCATGTCTGAGAGCACAGCTCTCAGAATAAACACGCCCCTGAAATGTTGAACAGCAGAAAGTGGAAATAAATGAGAGATACCGCTGTCTGCATATCCCAACCAACAGTCCCCCATGTGTACAACAGCAACAGGACATAAAAAAACAAAAGAAGAAACCCCTGTATTGGTGTCTAAAACTCTGAATACAGCTACCCATAGGTACAAGGGTGTGCCCATTGCTTAGCCACGGTGAAAGCAGCCTAAAAGGCTGAAGAGGATAACAAGGACGATATATGCAAATTAAGCATCTTAGCAATAGTGTAGTGGGCAGAGAGTTCGACTAACGAGCAGGCATTCCCAGTTCGAGTCCCAGTGCAGCACAGTCTGTTTTACACTGCAAAGCATGGTATAAGCAATATTTGCATTGCAAAACCCACTAAATAACAATACATTTTTATGAATCGGAGTACTGCAGGAAATGCACATGTGACGAGTCAGTATCATAATGAATAAGGAAGCAGTAAGCAGGTGTAAGCACAGATAAGCAGTAGTAATCTTATGTAAGCACTAGTAAGCATGTGCAAGTGCATTTGCATGGGGGTAAGCACTGATGACACAGATTAAGCAAAGGAGAAGCTAACTGGGTGTAAGAAACTGTGACCAGAAGTTAGCAGTGCTCACCTCCGCGCAAACCGGCTTACAACTGCTTTAAAGTGCCTTAATCATACCGTATCCAATGGCAGGTGTTCTGCCCAGCAACAAAACAAACAGCGTCTGTAAGGCTGGAACCCATGACCATGCACACCATACACAAAATGACTTACCACTAAGCTATGCCAGATATGCATAAATCGCATGTTGTCAGAAACATAACTCCTGGCCAGTCATGCAACAGTACAGAGAATCTATACCTACATCTAGAAGGACGTGTGTGTGCAAATATATTACTATCTAAATGGATACAACATATCTATAGATGCAGTCACATATAAATGCATAGATATATAGACATATCCAGGAATATATACATACATACATATATATATATATATATATATATATATATATATATATATGGGTCTACTTCTAATCGCTGACATCCCATTTCACTGAAACCCATTTCGCTGACAGCCCCATTTCATAGACAAAAGTAATCAGGGCATAAACCTGGGATTTGCCCCCCTCCCCACTGTTGTGCGACTGTGGAGTTGTAATATATAGTTGGGGGTGTGTGTGGGGCACAGCCCCCCACATTGGGGGGGTGTGGGGGGCGAAGACCCCACCTTGAAAGTTTGTCTATGAAATGAGCTGTCAGCAAAATGGGTTTCAGTGAAATGGGATGTCAGCGAATAGAAGTAGACCCATATATATATATATATATATATATATATATATATATATATATATATATATATACATACACAAATATATGAACATATATACATGCAAATGCCAACATCTACACATATATATGTCAACACCTATATGTCCACATATACACAGCGAGTTACATATATGTACGCAGATATATATGTTACCGTAGGTATATACGGACATAGTTAGGAATATGTAAGCAAATATACACACCCATAGAGGTATATATGACCAGACGTCTGTAGATAGCAATGGTAGATTTACAGAAACATATATGTCCACATGCACCGTTAATGGGCCGGAGAAGCCCCAAACAATATACGTCTCGTATGAATTGACATACTCCCCCGGCCAAACATGTCCACCCTGCAATACATTACCAAGCTCATTGTATTGTACATGTGTCATTTAAATAGGGATGTAAAGTAGCCCTCTGTTATGTTTCACATGTTGACATCACATTCAACCCCCCCCCCCACCCACTAGGCGGGCCGACCAGAATGGGCCCTTCCAACCCAGGCCATCCTTGACCCATACATTCATTACCCACAGTTCCACTCCCCCCCACCTGATGCACACACGTAGCCAACATCCCTACCCTGGTTACTGGCCCGTAGCTACCAGACAACCACACATTGCCCTTCCTCCACTCCTCCCATCGGGACCCATCCCGTATGTTGTCCCGACCCAAGTATCCTACGTCTGACACATGCTGTATTCCATGCACATGGCCATGGGTACCTTTGTAACTCTGGGTGTAGGCGAAAGTTGAATACCCAATGTTTGGGTTGTCCCGCATGGGGTGAATATTAGCCTGGTACCAACAATAGATGTTACGTTTGACTTAGATTACACTAACAGATTTAGCTGTAGGTATCGCAAAGCATATGTGACACACAAGGTTGGCCGGCATGCACACGAAACGCAGTATCCAGCGATACCAGTCTACAATATAGGATATGTTGCTAAATATTTAGAGGTATGTGTGTGTGTATATATACCCATAACTAAATATATTTATACCTCTCCCTCTCTGTAGTACAAATGTATACATACATAGGCAGACATATATCTATATCTATATATATATATATATATATATCTATATATATATATATATATATATATATATGTGTGTGTGTATATATATAAATACCCACATATAGCTATATACATATGTAGACAGCCAAACATCCACGTCATCAGATATATATATAAATAAATGTGTGTGTGTATATATATATATATATATATATATATATATATATATAGATATATATATATATATATATATATATGTGTGTGTGTGTGTATACACAGATATATAGCTATGATATGATACAGCACTTAGGAATGACATATGTTCACAGGCCGTGCCAATGGGAGTGAGGGGCCCAATCAACAAACGTGTAACATGTAGAATCCCCCCCAGCCAGACAGGGGAAACATACAAACAAACACACAAACAATGCAAACAATCCACTGCTCCCCAAACCACAGACAGGATACAACCAGGGGGGACACAGTGGACCCGCTAAGTCTAATCTTGGAACAGAGACAGAAGCTTCGCTTGGGACACCCCAAAAATTGTCTTGTAATTGGAGGCTGCCCATGCAATGACTTTTCAAGGAGGGGCATGTATGTATCTGGACTACAAGGGTGAGAAAGCCTGATGACCCATGGGTCGAGACAACATATGAGATGGGTCCCGTGAAGTGGAGAGTGAGCAGTGTGTAGTGCTGTGTTTAGACCTGACCTGCACCCAGAGTAAGGATGAGTGCTGTAGAGGAGGTGCAGGGGGGAGAACTATGTGTTTGAAATTATGGGCCTAGGCGTACAGGTGTTGGCTGGAGCGGTTCTAATCGGAATGCCCCAGGGATGTAAGCAACAGTGTGCATTAGGCAGAGCTGCTGCTGAATGAGCAGCCACTCTCGGTACAAGTCCCACTGCAGCACAGTCTATTTTACATGGCAAAGTACAGTATAACCAGAAGTGTTGTTGAAAATCCCACTAAATAACACCAAAGAACACATGGTCGCTACACCCCACTGTAGGCATGTAAGCCGAACTAATTGGTATCACAAGGTATTATTGTTGTCCTCACCTCCACACAGGCGTGTGGTTCACAAACCTACTTCCAAATGCAGTGTATATACACAACTGTTGCTGTAGAAGAAATGGCCAGCTGTGGACCTACCTGTCAGCCTTCCTGCACATCCCTGGACATGTCCCCTACTATCTGCCCCTCTGTGTGCCCCATTAACACCAATTACCTATCAACCCCTGTTTCATTACTATTAATGTTCACAGTCACAAGTAGGTGACACCCTCTACCCCAACTATATTGGCAGAATCTGGAACCCCCTACCCACACGACACATGTAAATAACACATGAAGGAACACCTCAAGCACACTTGGATCAGCACATGCTCATCATCTGGCGAATTCCCCTACACTAACTATTGAAACCAATACCTCCTGTCCTGCCTCACCTACAAATCCCAACATCCTGCAAACCTTCCCTATTGCTCCCCAACCAATCATTCCAATGGTCTACTATACAGTTACAATGTCCCCACCTCTACCTACCTACCTACTCCTTTACTATTCTCTTCCTCTCTACCACACAGGTATGGCATAACTAAACCTAACCCGAATACCTGAGTGTAACCTATCCAGAACTGTTAAACTGGAATCTCACTTCACCTTAAACTGACCTTCAACAGTCATACCTGACATGTAAACCTGACCTAAGCATGTATAATACCGACATGTTAATGTGAAGTAAGCATGAAGAATGTGGTACGTAGCTATGGTAAGTCTGTTACTCTCTATGAATGTGTACACCTCAGTAGTACATGCAATGTGTAGCTGGGGTTTACTGTGGAGCTCCACTCCCCGGGACACCACTGACAATGGAGAAGCATCCATTCGGATTGTCCCAGACAACAAATGTGAACTAAATACATGAAGTAGCATGGGTGTATGCAGCAGCAAGTGGGGTTACACCTGTTTGGGTGGCGGTAAGCAATGCCCACACCGGTTAAGCAATGTGGAGGCCAACTCAGTGTAAGACTCCATAACCGGAGATCAGCAAGGCTGAGCCCTGTGCACACCAGTGCATGCCCGCCTACACTTCCTCTACAGTGCCTTAGGCGCTCTGTAGCTAACAGGTCTCATCGTGCCCATTAACAAAATAATCTGCACTCTCAGGTTCCAACTCCCCCCACCCTGCACACTATAGCCTAAGTGAGTTCCCACTAAGGCATAGCAGATACATATTCAGCTGCTGTTATGACAAACATATCGTCCAGCACAGTCAATCAACAGTATAGGAAATGTATGCAGATTAATACCAGCAAACGTGCACATTGCTCAATCACAGTATTCCAAGCAGTCGATGTGTATCAACAGTGTCTGTCCAAACATAGTGTGAGAACAGTAGTCTTGCATAATACTGAAGAGAAGAAAGAAAAATGGTGTATGTCATGGGGGTGTGCTTCATGCACAGAATGTCACACCTGGGGCGTTGGTTCCATGGAACTGGGAGATGAGGCTGGCTTGGAGTGTGAGCAAACCGCTGCTTCTCAAACCCCTGGCAGGATGCTACCAGTGGGAGACCAGCAAAGTCTACTTGTGACACAACAGGTCCATCCCTGGCAGGACGAACCAAACTTAGTGGGTCACATAGATGTTTCCACCAGTATCGGAGGAGGATCAAGGGAAGGCTCAAACATACGTGGACTAAATGGATGAAGAGCCTGCAGAAGCTTGGGTCAACACAGTATAATGGAGGAGTACTGACACGTGCAGAGAGGGAAATGTGTGGAGGTGTGGTATGGCTAGGCTGGAGAATGGATGGATGCTGTGTACGTGGAGGTCGGGAGCAGGGGGTAGGAAACATGGGTATTACAATATGGTAGAAATATGCAAATGAAGCAGAACAGCAATAGTATAGTGGTAGAGCATCCGACCAATGAGCAGGCATTCCCAGTTCGGGTTCCACTGTAGCATAGTATATTTTACATGGCAAAGCACATTATAACCAATATTTATATTGCAAAGCCCACTAAATAGCGGATATATATGAAATGGAGTACCGCAAGAAATGCACGTGACATATCAGTGTCAAAAGGAATAAGGCACTAGTAAGCAGGTGTAAGCACAAATAGGCAATAGTTGGCATATGTACGCACTAGTAAGTGGGAGTAAGGCCTTACGACTGCTTTAGAGTCCCTTAATCACTCTGTATCCAACAGACCTTTGTCAGCCTGGCAACAAAGTAACCAGCCATGTAGGTCACGAACCCAGGACCCTATACACCATAGTCCCAGTATCTATCCACCAAGCCATAACAGACATACAGAAGAATGGGGTAGTAGTAAACATGCCCTCACCATAGTATAACCAAACTGAACCTGTGAAACGCATCAGTATACAACCATATGTGCCATAACTGACTACAGAACATACATATGTGAACTGGAGTACAGCAGTAAGTCCAGATGTGATGTGATAATGTAATGAAGTGTAGAAGTACCCAGGACCCCATAAAGTGTCCCTACATATATGTGTCAAGGATACATGACACATATATAACAAGTGGCGAAAGGGAAATCAATGCCAAAAGACAATTATCATGCAAATCTAATAATATGCACCACTAAGCATAGCTCAACACTGGCTCCCAGACTACTGGCAGGATACTACCAATGGGAGAAACAGTGTCACCCTGCTAAGTCTACTCTTAAACAAACACACGTCCATCCCTGGCAGGCCAATCCCAAATGTCTGCCAAAAAGAGTCCTCAGGGTAACATACCATGCCTAAAAAGAAAGCACAAACGGTGACGTATGTCCGCGGACTACATGTGTGGGAAGCCTGAAGATCCATGGGTTGAGACAACATATGCGAAGGTTCCAGAGAAGTGGAGAGTGGGCAATGTGTAGTGGTGTGGTTAGATTAGGCTGGAACCTGTAGGAAGGATGATTGATGTGGAGAGGGAATGGGGGGGGGGGGTAATGGGTACAACATTATGGACCGAGGTGTGCCATGGTTGGATGAACCCATTCTAATGGGACCGGCCCATGGATGTCAGCGAGAAAGGAGGGGGTTTCACAGGGAAGGTACTGAGACATACCATTTCCCATGGCAAACCATGTTATGGGTAATATGTATGTTGCATATCCCATGGAATAACATATATACATGAACTGGAGTACTGCAGGAAATGCACATGTGAGGTGTCAGTATCATAATGCATACAGTAGTAGTTAGGTTAGGCAGCAATAAGCTGTTGTAAGCATATGTCAGCACTAGTACACAGGTTTACATTTCCAGGCTCAGCAACTCTGATGCAAAGTATCTGTAGGCATATGTAACTGGAGGTCTGTGTTTGTGTGATGGTGAGCACTGCGTACACAAAGTAAGCAATGTTGAGGCTACCCTGGTGTAACTGGCTGTTACCTGCAGTTGGTGACGCATACCATCACGCTAAGCATGCTCATGACTGCTTACAAGTGCCTTAATCATCCTGCATCCCACCGCCCTTGTTCAACCCTGCAGCATAATTGACAGCCACTGCACGACCCGAACCCAGGACCCTGCATACCACAATCATAGTTAATTAACACTACACCATGTCGGATATACAGACATCCCATGTATTCCCAGATATATCATGCAGCTCAGTCAATCTGCATAAGGGGAATTGTACTAATATCACAACACTCAACCTCTTATTGCAGACATTGTGGACACAGCATAAAGAACAGAAGGAATCGCCACAGGAAAAAAACTCCGTCTGCAGGTCAAAAACTTCTTTATTGGAAACAAGGAATGAGCGCTTTCACGTAGGTTGACTACGCTTCATCAGATGCAGTTTACAACAGAAAATACACATCTATTTAAATAAATTTTGGCGGGCAAATGTAACAGTTACAGAAGCAATAAATCAATTAATATAACAATTTAAAAATCAGGCTCAAAGTTACTACGGTATACATTGCAAAAGTAGGAGCCTATAGAGGTTCACCAGACATGTCACCTATCCAATATCTTACATATTCTTAAACATACTTCATATACAAATCAAATTTCATGTTCGATAAAACCATATCTATATAAATTCATATTACTTGGATGTCAATAAACTTCTGTTAGCAAAATAGTTACTATTAAATAAATGTTGCGTTTCAGTTTGTTTAATCAAAAATGCAATGTTGCCGCTTGGTGTGTTACTAGTCAAATCATCATCTACTGCAATTTTATGTTTTAATCAGAAAAATTATTTTAAAGATATTTGGCCCCTTCATTACTGGTTAATATATCTTAATTTCTGCATCATCATGTGAAATGAGTCATATAAATATAAAATATGTAAAATGTTTGTTAAACAATTAAATTTTAAAATTTAAACATTCATATTGATTCAAGTTAAAATAAACTTGGGAGTTAATCCATGGAAAGTTAAAAAATATATATAGGAACTTTCCGTGGCATATTACTAATTATTTAATGGCAATGTACAATAACAAAAGATCATGCGCAACTGAGATGACAATGTATCGTGCGCTACTATTTATTGTAAGAAATTAATGTCAATAAAACCAATTTAAAAACGAGAAAGTGTCTATGGAGAGGTTTGTATAAAAACATTCTATTTGTCAACATTCTGAGTATTTATTTGAGATGTACAGTTGATACGCATTGTGCAACTAAAATCACAACATATCATGCGCTAGATTTTGATGAAGAAAGTTTATGAAAGAGTCGATGGTGCAAAACAAGTGAAAGATTTCTAATATGTAAAAATCAGAAAAACATATTAAGTTAACACGAAGGACCATTAAAAGGGGTCACTATCGCAATAACGGTCAAGCTATTTCTATAGTAGCAGCAAATAGTGGTGGAGAGAAATAGGAGATATATACCATGATATCCCCTAGTGGGAAAAATATAATCAATGCGTTTCATTAAAAAATATATAGCAAAAATTCATAATTACTAATCTGTATTTACTTCAAAATAAAAAATAAAAATGAAAAATTTTTTTTTATTAAATATTATAATGATGTAAATAAGTATGAAAAATATTAATTACCATGAATATATATGTGTATATATATAGAAAAAATGATGAATAATAAATAATAAATAATTTAGTACAATAAATTTAAGGTAAAAAATAATAAATTATTATAATAAAGAATATGGAGTTGATATACAACTGACACAATATACAAAATGTTATATATGACAGTATCAGTCAACTGTATCTCATGCCAACTAGATAATAAATACTAATTAAACAGACTAACACATATTCTGAAACTATTAGGACATCAGTGACCATAAAGCAAAAAGAATATGCTAAACAACCTATGCAATAACTTCAAAGCTTCCTATTATTTAATATGGGTTTTATAGAGACAAACTGATTAATACCTGGACTAACATGGGCTCTTAAAGTAAATATCCATTTAAGTTCAATACAAGCCAATTGATTAATGTTGTCGCCTCCCCTTGAATTAATGGTGACTAATTGTAGAGCTTTGAAACTGAATCTATGAGTTGTATATTCTAATAAGTGTTTCGCTAGCGCATTCTGTTCATTGCCCTTTCTAATATCGTAGAGATGGTTGTAAACCCTATCTCTTAACCTACGTTTAGTTAGGCCAACGTAGAATGCATCACAATTATCACACGTTGCAAGGTATATAAGATTTGTACTGTCACAATTACAATAAGTGGAAGGTACAAACTTAAAAATGCCTTCTGGGTGAGTAAATGACTGTTTCCTAGAGATATAAGGACACATATAGCAGTGGCCACAAGAATAAGTTCCATATTGAGCAGGTTCACACACTATTTGAAGAGGTTTTTTATCTATACATAGTAACTGCTTAAGGTTACTACAATTCTTGTAGCTAAATCTGGGACGTTCACCTACAACTTTTTTAGTAAACAGATCCATGGTGAGCACATTCCAATTTTTATTTATTACTTTTTTAAGTGCCACAATATCACTGGTATATTTTATAATGAAAGATAACTTCTCAGTGAAACTGTTTTTAGTATATGAGATGTTTGGTCCCCTATGTCTGACCTTACAACTGGACAGGGCCATGCCTGATGGTATGGTACCAAACATTTGTTGTATACAGTTGTTAATAATTTTATTAGGATAACCTCTATCTTTAAATAATGTTACTAAGTTATCCAACTCAGTTTTAAAAACTTGGTCATCACTACAAATCCTTGCTATTCTGCTCAATTGGCTGGTGACAATGCCTGAAAACATGAATCTCGGATGCATGCTCTCAAATTTCAACAGTGTGTTTCTCCAAGTAGGTTTTCTATAAAGAGAGACATCTATCGTTCCATTAATGTTCAAATGTAGAGTTAGATCTAAGAAATTAACACATTCAACTGAGGTTTCTATAGTAAACCTCAGGTAGGGACTGGTAGTTTCTATATCTTCAATGAATTGGATACAGTCATTTTCAGTACCTTCCCATACAAAAAGGACATCGTCCACAAATCGTTTGTATAACTTAATATTACTAAATTGTATGTGTTTAAATAAATGATTCCATTCCCAAGCATAGACAACTAAATTGGCATAACTATTCGCACAGGGGGTGCCCATGGCAACCCCCCATTGCTGCAAATAGTATTTATCCTTATATAGAAAAATGTTATTATTCAAAACTAAATCTAACAGATGGGTAATCAATATTTGTCTATTGTTACTCATGTATTATTTATTTATTTATACTTATGTATTCCCAGATATATCATGCAGCTCAGTCAATCTGCATAAGGGGAATTGTACTAATATCACAACACTCAACCTCTTATTGCAGACATTGTGGACACAGTGTGACAAAAGTGGGGTACATATCTGGACACGTGAAATATTGTTCATATACATGTAAAACCTTGCTAGTTAAACAATGATCTGTTGTAATACACATAATCTGAACAACATGATGTCTGCAACTGTAATGTATCGGCATTCCTGACTAACCACATGCATGACATCATCCACGTCAGTTGGTCAGATGAATGTGGAGCAGGCTAATATTGTGAGGCATTCATGCATGGACATTTGGACAGTCATACATCTGTAAATGTAGTGAGATACAGAGGTACATATAAATGTCTGACTCACACAGACATCATATCACATCAATGGTATGTAGTTGGTGGATACATATGTCCACATAAATATATATATATATATATATATATATATATATATATATATATATATATATATATATATATATATATATATAAGGATAGATATGTGAATTGCAGCACCAGATAGGAATAGCAACCAGAACCCCCACCACAAATTAACTGACCTTATGCACAGTTGATGGGCATGGGGGCTCAATTGAGGGGAACCTGGTGATGACTGCTATGTACCCCCCCACCACAGATGTAACAGATATGCTGTGCAATGCAACATCCAGCACATGCAGTTCTTGACCCCAAGATCCTCCGCAACACAGTTACAATGGTCTAACAGTAGGCCGCTACAGCTGTAGAAAGGCAGGGCAATATATGAAACATATCAACCAGTCCAGTCATGCAACTGTACAGAGAATGTATAGCATCATCTAGATGTATAAACAGAGGAATGCAACTGTGAAACAGTTATACTAATGCTGGAAAGGTTCACAGCCATCGCTGTCTAGGCCAAGTCCTTAGATTTGTACAGTAGTGAGGACTGACTGGGCCACAAGATACCAAACAATCAACAGTGTGTAATGAAGGAGTATAGTTCAGCAGCCGCTATCTACACTCTGTACAACAGCAGTGGGAGGTAAAGATGTCATGTGACCACATGGGTTGTAACTGTGACATAACAAGGCATAAATGACACCATCACATGCCCACTGACAAACAGAACAGTCCATCTGGCAGGTGGCAGTAGGCTTGCAGTAACCGAATATATGTACGTGATGTATATATAGGTGAAACTTTACATCCAGATACCTTATGGCAGCTCACCCCTGATACCCCCACATATTTAACAGCCTAGGTAATTTATGGTGCTCCCCCCAGACTCAATAATACAGGGCCATATACCACTGTTACATACACTGGCCTCTGGAGTGCATAAGAGCACACATGTATTGTGTAGGTGATGCCCACACATATATGGCCCCAACCCCACCATATATGTTGGGGATACAACAGACATGGACTGATGGCAGCAATAGCAGTGTGATATACTCACAGCCCACTATGGAACACCCCCCACAGCATGTCATATGTGCAAAGCTTGATATGTAGGTCATGTACTGATAGCACTCCACACACACACTGCCAGTGGGATATCAGACACAGGACCTGTGTGGTGGACAGACAACACATGTTAGACACACCTCTGGCCACCAAGACAATAGGCCCACAGTTGAGGGCTATGCAGACAGACTGCATTCCAAGGTAAAGTAGTATGTACACACACACCCTGTAACACCAGTACTATTCAAAGCATAACACAGCTCTACTCCCACTCTGTCTGTAGTTCCTGATCCTCTTACACATATGTAGCTGCCCCGAGTGTGCCGGTTTTCCTGTAAAAGTTATTGCTACCTGCTGTCTGTAACAGTGATGCCCACACACACATAGGACTGTAGAAACATCCACAGAATGTCCAGGTTATGTCATCAAATATAACCCCTACTGTACATAATATGTGGGATGGTCTGATATCTCACTGGCTTTTTAGGGATATGATGACACTAATTATGTTGTACAGCACATATGCACCACGTTGTGCATGACATATGTACACAGGTTGGCAGAGTTGCAGCTGGCGGCACATACACAGGGCAACTAATGACATGTTGCTGTGATAACCTTATACATTTACTGTTGTAACAGGGTTTGTGTCAACATATGTCGTATGAGGGATAAGACACCAGTAACTATCACGGCTTTCACCATCTACAGACTGCAATCCTCACACTACCGTCTGCAGTCCACAGATAGATGCTCCATAGGTAACACATGGAACCAACGGCACAACACTCTGCCCTGGCTACAGATGACCCTGCAGATGGGGATTCCACATAAACATGGAACTGACATGGTAGGTATGGAGACATGTAGGAAAGACATATCCACACACATGCTGTTAAACCAACAGTATGCCACAGGCAGTATAGCAGCACTTACAGTCTGTAGGTGGGTCAGGCACACCCCCCTCCGCGTATTGCCCTGTTTCCAAAGTGTATGTTGTTGAAGGTAAAATCCCAATTCATCGCAGACGCTGGTTGCCAACCAACAGCTCTAGTTCCTGCTCACAGTGAATGACAAGGGCCAGCACCAACATGATGTTCCTAGATATCGGAGTGTGTTTCCATACAATCAGCTATGGGAATGTTACCACAGCTGTTTCACATACAATCAGCTAGGGGGGGGGGGTTCCGATTCTTGCAGAGGCCATCAGCTGATCATAAGCATCACTTAAAATACACATGCTGCTGCCTAAGCAAAGCTGGTGTAGGTCTCTACATCTACCAGAGAAGGTATGGGAGAGGCAGACAGAAGCAAAGCCATGTCAGGGAGGGGTAGTGGAGTAAAACTGCACCTTGTTTGTGTCACACCCCTACCAGCACAGGATATCAAACCCTTGACAACTATGTACTGCGTTCACAGTTCGAAGCAGTTATTGGATGCGTCACATGGGTTAAGTGTTGTGGAGCCCTCAGAACATATCTGTGATGGTGCATGACATCTGCAACAGGGATATAGTAGCTATATAGTAGGTGACATACACATGCCTGTCAGCATGAACAGGTGCCAGCGTCAACACAGCCACACTCTCACAGGGACATGCACACATCAACACACTTGGCAGGGCCAGGGGTACAACTCATCAGTAGCAGGATTGCCACAACACATCACTGTGCAGGTACCATATGCACCACATGGGTCATACGGAGGTGTCTGACATCTGACAGCATGCTTCTGTATGTGCATGGGGGCTGTAGTGAGTGTGGCTGTGAACATACGCACTATACAACACACAGACAAGCACAAAGGGTGCCAGTACTGACATGCATGGGTGCATGTCTGCATGGGTGTGTGGTGGTCGACTGTGGTAGCAGGCTGTACAAGGGTAGGCGATGGGTATACCTTGGCATCAGGCCCAAGACAATGGTTTGCATTGTGTCTCAGGGCTGTAGTTTCCACTCTTGCCCACACAGGTGGGTATTGTTTCCCCCATCCAGTCACCTGGGTGACTATTGTGTGTGGCCAATCCTCTGCATCGCTTGCCATGTATGTGCTCCTTACCCCATGACATGGACGGTGTCTGGGATGTGCACACCTCCTACATGCATGTACAGTGACACGTGGAACTGTACCCGGGGTGTCTGGCCCATGTTGTGAACACAGATTATCATCATATGTGCCAGTCTTGCCCCCTGTGGTGGGGACTGGTAATGGGCACCTACATTGATAGTATGCTGACAGCATTCCCTGGTGTCAGTGGCAACTGTTCATACAGGGCATGATGTCAGGCATGTTATGTCCATTGTGGGACACATGTGATGGCACCACAGGTGGTGCAGGTGTCCATTAGGGAACATGGGGGAGGTGCACTGTCAGTATGTATGTGCATATTGGACAGATGGACAGGGGACATGCCCTCTGTAACCCACTGCTGTCACTCCATGGTTACCATCAGTGGCCAATATGCAGTGTACTACCCACATATTGACTGTTGCCTAGGCATGTGTATGCATATGAGACATATGTTGAGAGTGTGCTCTGAGTGATACTGGTGTTGCTAAATGTGATTGCCTAGCCTTGATGTCACATGTATGGGCATCTGTTATCCCTGTACGATGGACATTGTGCTATATAGTAGGGTCGCCATATAAGACATATGCAAAACCCACCCCACACTGGCAACATGCTCACAACCACCTCTACACAAGATACGAACACACACACACAAACACACACACACACACACACACACACACACACACACACACACACACACACACACACACATACACACACCGGTCATGTGTGGGAGTAGAACCCCTACCTAACTAGTTTATTACACCTCAGCACTATGCAGTTATAGTACGCGCCATGCACATTACTGAAGTACTACCTTCCCAGAGATGTATTCCTAGGTGGGTGACATCAGCAGCCTTGCCAAAGTCGAGTATAGGATTTGTAATTTGTGTGGCTACTCTAAAATGCATAGCTCTCTACACAGACAGAGACAGACAGACACACACACTGACACACACAGTTTCCACGTCTGGGGTTGAAACACCTACCTAGCTACTACTTCATCACTCTACAGCAGTATGTAGTTATGGGATGTGCTACGGTGATTACTGGGCTACAACCTTCCCAGAGGTGTATTTCTTCGTGGGTGACATCAGCAGGCTCGCCAAAGTCGAGTATAGGATTTGTAATTTGTGTAGCTACCCTAAAATGCATTGCTCTCTACACAGACAGAGACAGACATACAGACACACACACACACACACACACACACACACACACACACACACACACACACACACACACACACACACACACACACACACACAGTTTCACCATCTGGAGTTAGAACACCTACGTAGCTACTTTATCTCTCTACAGCAGTACTCAGTTACGGGATGCGCAATGGTGATTACTGGGCTGCAACCTTCCCAGAGGTGTATTTCTAGGTGGGTGACATCAGCAGCCTTGGCAAATTTAGGTATGTGAATTGTATGGGGGTGTGAGTAGCCTAAAAGGCATAGCTCTCTACACAGTCAGACACACACACACACACACACACACACACACACACACACACACACACACACACACACACACACATAAACACTGACACACACTCACACACATAGTTGCCAGGTCTGGGGTTAGAACTCATAACTAACTAGTTTATCACACTACAGCAGTACACAGTTATGGGATGCACCATGGAGATTACTGAGCTACAACTCTCCCAAAGGTGTATTTCACATTGGATGACCTCAGCAGGCTTGTCAGAGTAGCACTATGGGGTGGGCGGTGTGTGCATAGCCATAGCCCATTCATGGAGGGGTGACATGCCACATAAGGCCACACACAGGGTCATATGTCACAGGTACGTGTATACAGCTACGAGATGATTATGTCCTTGTACAGTCATGTTGCACAGCTGGCATGTGGATGACATAGTCTGTGGTGCTGTCAGGTACTGGTCGCTAGTATCTGCAGTGAGTGACATCTTCACCGAATGTGTTTGGGGCCCTTTGGCTTTGTTTTGGGTGGGACAGGCCTGGATGGTTCCTTGTCATAGTCACCCTCTTCCACATATCTATGACCTACCTTTGGCTTGTTATAGTGTGCTGTCCTTACATATATGTCTGTATTCCTATACACTGTGTGTGCAAGGCATGAGTGGTGCATACTGACGTGTCTGCACTAACAATTGCAACTGCCAGATGTGGCTGGTCCACTGGTATTTGCAAACTTGGGCTTCATGAGTTTGTGTGAGCATGCCCAGTATGACCTTTCAGTATGTTGATGACTGACATTGCCTTCATTTCTCTAAGTGTGTGAGCATGCCCAGTAAGGCTGTCAGTTTTGCATGTATGGATCATGTCTGGTGGTTTGTAATGCAGTGCTGATCGTTGTGTTGTACACTGACAGGTAGCATGCTGTGTCTGCAGGGTATCCATTGATCATTTGGCATTGACTGTTGCAACATGTCTGCATAACGGGGGGAACACCTGACTATTTCTGTGTTTTTACACAGGACTGGGGGGGTGCACCTGACTGTTACTATATTTCTATGTAGGATGGGGGGCACACCTGACACTTGTACACATTTGCTAGGACTGTACTGGTATGTCATGTACTCCATTTCAGTCAGTAGTCTTTCTTATCTTGCTAGCTAGGCCATACCAGTGGTACTACAGTTCTTATCTTTTGATTACCTACACATTAGTTTCTGACTTCCTAGCTGTCACAACTGACTTCCCACTACCTGGCCTGCTGTAGTCTGTCTGTGTAGGCCTGGGGGGGTGGTTACCTATAACCCTCATTCAGAGGCCATAGTACAGCACTGGTTTGTGTTTGTCTACACCTGTCCTGCTGGCTGTGACTGTTGTTAGGTATGTGATTCCCCCCTCCTGACTGGCATGTGTGAGTACCTTATCTTGTGGGTGATCCCAGTATTGAGGGTGGTGCTGCAGAGCTGCCTATGTTAGATGCACATAGTACACTCCCTACGCATGGTTAGGCACAGGTAGTGTAATGTTTGTCATCCCTTTTACTGTATGTGAGAGCCAGAGAGAGGTGCTATTCCCTGGGTTACTCCCATGTCAGAGTATGTGTTATGTGTTGCCTCTTTGCCAGGGCCAGAGCAAGCCTCCTTCTGCCTTTTGGGGCAGGCTCAGGTTGTTCCTCCTCCAAGTCACTCTGTCCCTGTGCAGGCCTTGGCTTTGGTGGGGGGCTGTGTGGCCCTACCCCATGCTGCTCCTGCTGCAGCTGTTTCCACAGGATCATATGGTGTAGCATGACAAATACAAAGGCAATTTGGGTACATGTAGTTGGTGAGTACTGCAAGGCTCCACCAGATGTGTCCAGGCACCAGAACCATGACTTGATCATCCCAAACACATGCTCTATTATGATTCTTGTTTGTGCATGTGCCTCATTATGGAGTTCTTGTTCAGGTGTGTGTGCGTTTCTGATGGGTGTCATCAGCCACGGCTCTGGTGCGTAGCCAGCATCCCCCACTAGGTGACCGTGTAGGATTTCCCCATTGGCAAATTTCTGGTACAGCTGCATCAGATGCCATATGTGGGAATCGTGATAGCTTCCAGGGCAGCCAGCACACACATTCAGTATTATGCCCTGGGCATCGCACATGACCTGGCAGTTGATGGCGGGGAAGCCCTTGTGGTTGATGTAGACCCTACCCTGCTCACCGGGTGGTACTTTGATGCAAATGTGCATGCAGTCTATTGCACCCACTACCTCAGGGTATTCTGCTATTTGGTGGAAGAGATGCATATTGCTGGCCAATGCCTCACAGGTGATGGGGAAATATACGTGCTCACCGACATGTGTTGACATGGCATTCAGGAACTGGTGGAGTACCCGGGATGCTGATGCCTGTGAAATCCCCATCATATCCCCAGTTGGCCTTTGGAAGGTACCTGTAGCTAGTATTCTTAGGCCTACATATACCTTGGTATCCAATGGGATGGGTTCCACTATCTCCAGCTGATGTAGCCCTTGGTAGGTTACCCTGGGTCTGTACACTCTTTTCCATCTCCTCACTGTGGGTTGGTCAGCAGCATTCACATCCTCACCACCCTCAGCCTCTTCCACAAGTTGTATGATAGCTATTGCAGCCCCTAACATTTTGTTGTTGCGAGTGTTAAAAGTTCCCCACTTGTTTACACCAGTGGTGTAGGGTGTGGGAAAAACCAGAGGGGTAGGTGTTTGTATAGTTTATAGTAGTGTTCTGGGCTGGTCTGCTGCCTGTGTAATTGGCTGGCTCCAATACGTTTCACCTGGCAGTGAACCTAGTACCCCTTGATTACCATCCTACTGCTGTTTTCCCTTCCCATTGCCCTTCTGTTTAAGTCCCAGGGCATGCCGCACAATCGGTGTACTCCAATGTGCAAAATGCTGCTATTTCCTGGTTTCACTTCCTTTATCTTTCTGTAGATCCCGGTGTGCATCACACACACCCGCTTACACTTTGTCATAAGTGCTAGGCAGGTTTAGACACACCCCCTAGCTTAGCTGTGCTAAGCTAGGATCAACCCCGAGCCACAGGGCTCCAATCTGCTTACAGTATGCCTGACACACCCACTCATGATGTCACCTACCTCCTAGTCTTGCACTCGTCTATTTATATTCTTACACTGTTGTGACCTGCCTTACATGCTGGTGGAAACTGGGATTTACTTTCCTTCCCCTCATTTGCATAGGATTGCCTGTTAATGCATTGTTACATGTGTCACATTGAGCCTCCACCCTTAGCAACCACTATTCACTGTCTGGGTTTTCTTTTGCCTGCCACTGACTCGCATGGCAGAATACTGATTTTAGTTGGAATGCTTGCTTTAGGTTTGTTTTCTTATTTTCCCACTGATCCCGTTTGCGCTCCACTGCCCTATGCTTAAACAGCCATGATCAGCTGTAATAAAATAAAAGTTGTGTTTTGGACATTTTGCATTGTTTGCAATTCTAATGGCCTTATACTTGGCCATTGGCATGCTTCCTCAATGATATGCAGCGTTTATTTGGAGCTGTCATGTCCCCATTTTGGATTTTGCAGAACCGTACTCGGTTACTAACCGAGTACATTTCTGCATATTACGCTAGTCCTGCATGCCCTGATTCCAGCTTCCTGGATAGCAGATTTACCTCATTTGCATGGTTTTCACCTGCAAATTGGGTAATTTGCATATGGGGCTGGGAATGGGTAGCACTAGTGCTAGAGCACTCGTGCACGTCAAACGAGTATGTACGTGGATCACTCAGCTGCCATATTGCCAACATTACCTCTTACACTAAGCATGCATGCCATGCAAGCTTTTGAGAATCTGGGGGCTTGCTTGATAAAAAATGGTAAAGTACGAGTAATAGGCACATGCACAGCTCCTTCTAGGGTCAAGCTCCTATTCATGTTGAAGCTTTTATGATTCCTTTGTCTTTAGTAATAAACACTGGTGTTTTCTGATTCCTCTCACCTTGGGGAGAGGTGGAAGGAATGTTCAAATTCTCACTAGGGATACATGCATCCAAATCAACTGCTATGTTATTCACTACCACTGTTTACTTAGTCATTAACTGATTTTGTTTGTGCCTGCTGATATACTGTTTAGTTGAATTATTTATTCTTGTTTCCTTTGGCCATTCAAATATATGTCCACTTTTGAAATCATGAACATCTCCAGAAAGTTTCTGAATTTTTTGTTCTTTAAGTTTGCTGTCATATAAATTTAAATTAAACTGCAGATATTCCAATTTGGTTAGGCTTGTTGGCTTTTATAGCCTACTTTGCTTTAATTTCAGGTAAAACACAAATGGCTCAGGATTATAGGCCAGAAGGGTGAACAATGATAGACATATTCTCAGATAAAGTCCAATTTCACCATTTCATGTTATCCATTTAGAACAACACCATTTCCTTGTCCAATCAGATACTGTCCAATCAAAGAGATTTTGCAAAGGACACACCTCCATATTAGCAAATAGAAATTCTACTCCCTTTCAGAATAGGCTTGAGAGGAACTACCACATTCAAGCTGGGGGACGATCTGCTCTAAGATTAATAATCGTTATCATTGTTCACCCCTCTGGCCTATAATCCTGAGCCATTTGTGTTTTACCTGAAATTAAAGCAAAGTATACTATACTAGCCAGCAAGCCTGAAAAAAGTAGCTCCAGAAGGCTGATTGTTCATCATCTACAAACAAACAGGATTTCCTCGTCTCAAACTATTGAAGTTGAAATTGATGTCTGCAGACAAATGACTGTGAAAGGTTACATAGAGGCACTCAGATTTAGTGTGTTCATGTTTATTCGTAAAGGGAAACCAGTTACTATTTTGTTCCTATGGATGCATATCCTTTGGATGACATTAGCTTGTAAAAGGTATTTGAATGGTGAATCCTTCTTCACTGAAACTGCGATTATTGTTATTATTTACCATTCATGTATGCTGAACTAAGGAAATGGAATAACATCCATGCGCTAGCTAGGAGGTGTGTCAGCACGAACACTTTGTGATTGGTTATTAGCAATCTGATGGAAACAAAGGAAGTGGCCTGTATATGGTATTTTGACTGGTTAATCCTCCTTTTATTTGGTAGTAATGGTGCCCAATTAATTGTAGTAACCAAATCAAATGCACCCAATGACCATTTGAAAAAAACTCCACTTTATTTTAAAACAAACATGGTCAGATTATAAGTTAAGCGCTTTCATCATCTATAATGACTTCATCAGAACTGAAAAACCATACTGCCATTCCAACAAGCTATATATACCTTAGTACAAATAGTAATTGACTAAAAAGTTAATAAATCAATTAAGCAATTAATCATTATATCTCTTAAAAACACAGTTCAAGCAAAGCACAGTATGTTAAAAACATAATGTAGTACATTATTAAATAGTGTGTAAAACAAGAAAATTGTACTAAATAGGGTATCACCAAAAATAAATTTTGCTAGAAATGTTAAATATCATGTCATAAAAAATATTATTAAATGTAAATTTCATTAAATGTCATAGATTAATACAAGATAAAAGCATTTGTTGAAATGTTTGAATATAACATGTTTTTTAACACTTCAAAAATTAAAAAAAAAATTTAATGTATAAGAAAAAGTTAGACTAGTAAAGATATAAATTTATACATTGTTCCAGCCCCATATTTATTAAACTCGGGTATCCCATTCTTTAATCTGGGTTCTAGCTTTAAGGGCTGATGTTATAGAAACACTGTCATTTAAACCTGGGGGGAAGTTGGTAGCAAGCCTAAGTTGCCATAGAAGTTCCTTCTTACTAAGCTGATTCTTCCAATCCCCCCCCCCCCCCAGGTTCAATGTGTACACTATCTATTATTCCAAATTTAAAACAGTGAAAATCGGTGCAATTCAACAAATGCCTATATAGTGCATTGGTTTCTTTTTTATTTTTTAAATCGTACATGTGTTCATAAATCCTATGTCTGAAAGATCTCTCCATCTTTCTGACGTAGTATGTTGGACATGTGTCACATGTTGCTAAATATGCAATCCTCTGGGAATTACAATTCCCATTCCTAAAGGTGATGTTCGTCCTTAATCTATCATTCAATAAAATACCAGTTTCTTTAGAGATATAACAACACTGCGGACAACAGCCACAACATCTAGTACTTTTACCATTATCCTGTTCCCTCTCTATTCTAGATGTTTCTACCAGTTTTTTCAGATTCATTCCTACTTTTGTAGTAAAAAATGGCTGATCACCCACAATATTGTAAATATCCTGGTTAGTCCTAAAAATACTCCAGTTCTTTTGTAGAATGTTTTTAATATGTTTAGATATTGTACTAGGTTGTACCATACAGGCTTGAGTGTATTCAACAGATTTGGTAGGAGATTTTGATTTACCCATATGTACTTTTAAAAAGGGTCCTGCCCCCAAAAGTGCTTTGAATTTCTTACCCCACTCATTATATACATCTCCCAAAATAGTCTCAACTATAACCCTAGGATACCCCCTTTCAAAAAAGGGTCTATATTATATCATCGAACGCTTAAAAAAGTGAACGCTGATTGATCGACCTGATTTAAGTGAAAGCTTACAATCTCAAACTGTCAGATCAGCGATTTTTTTCCCAGGGAAAAAATCGCTGATCCAAAACACATACACACAACACAAGCACACCAAACAAACAGAAATCCTCACACATACACCTAAAATCTGATACGTAACCCTACACTAAACTATGCACACACCACTAACTACCCACTTACCTTAACCCAAACCCTAACCCTAAGGTCCGTCACTATCGCACACTCACCTCACCTACTCCCTAACCCTAACTCACTTAAATCCGCACTAACCCTCATGTCCACTCAATCGTACACACACCTAACCCGAGCCCTAACCCTAACTCACCTAAATCACCCTAACATTCACATCCACACAATCGCACACTTACCTGAATCCAACCGGTAACTTTCCACCATAACACTGAAAATACCGAAGCAACAGAAACGGACAACCAAATTCTTTCCCTAGGAAAGAATTCGAGTTTCTGCTGCTTCGATATTTTGCAGTTTCGCGAAAATAAGTTAGATCAATCAGCGTTCAGTTTTTTTAAGCATTCGAGGATATAATATAGACCCTCAACAAACATATTCATCAAAGTAAATATTCCTTTTTAACATCATCTACTTTGGAAGTCATACGAGCAATGCGTATGGCTTGTCCTTGGATGATGCTTTTCTTTTGTGAAAGGGGGTGATTACTAGAAAAATGTAAATATGAGTTACAGAAGGTACTTTTCCAGAATACCTGAGATTTGAAACCATGTAAAGTCTGTGAAATCAGTGTATCCAAATAAGAAAGTTGTTGCTTGTCACAAGAAAAAGTAAATTTGAGGTAGTAGGTAGTCACATTAAGATATTCTATAAATTTGGGAATATTATCCTTGTCCCCCTTCCATAAAATAAAAATGACATCCAGGTAATGATTATATAACAGAACATTTTTTGCCCACCAGGTACTACTGAAGATATAGTTAAGCTCCCATCTAAGGGGCACTATGTTAGCATAAACTGGAGCACATACTGCTCCCGTAGCTGCACTAGAAATGTGTTGATAATACTGCCCCTCAAAATAGATATAATTATAGTCTAATGCTATAGACATCGATACACAAATCAATATGGCCTCATCATGTGTCAAAATAGTGTCAAGGAGTATTACCTCTTCAAAGTATTCCATACCTTCTTATTTAGGGATACAAGTGAATAGATCCTTGACATCTATAGTCAAAAATATTAATTCTGGGCTCATATATCGTAACTGAGTTGTCCCAAAAATTCCCAAGAGTCCCTGATTAAATGTGGAACCCCTTTGACAATATGCTTAACCTTATTCTCCACATATATTGACAAATTGTGGGTCTTAGACCCTAAAGGAGGCATGCATATATTCTTGTGTACTTTGGGTATTCCAAACATGACAGGGACCCTTGGGCATTTATTGGTCAGTAAATTATAGATATTGTGATCTATACGTTGGTCCAAGAAAAATTCTTGTAGGAAGCTCTCAATATACTGGTATGCAATGTGTATCTGGTTTATAGACACCTGAATATAATTGTCCTGGGTAAATAGCAGATCCTGAATAATGTTAATATAATCAGTGGAATTAAAAATAACAATACCTCCTCCCTTATCAAGGGTCATAATCCGGACTGACCTATCCCCTCTGATTCGATTTAACAAAGACCTTTCCTTTGGGTTAAGATTGCTAGAAAATCCTTTGTATCCTGCCCAAAGCTGATATAAATCTTCTGGTGATTTTTGTGCATTCTGGAACTATCGTTTGTGGAGCCCAATTAATTATGATCTGAAGAAGGTTTTTAACTGAAACAACTTATCATTTTAAAAAGGGTTTTTTGTTCAAAGTTTTATTGTTTTATCAGATTATTAAAGATTTATAATTTTATTTTTGTTCTGTGGTGATGTTTATTGGCTTTTATCTTCTGCATTACATTGCTATCCCTAACTAGTGCATTACACAGACATGCACACTTTTGAGTACCTGCTGAAGGAATGCCCATCATCCTTATTACCCAAGAATCCTGTGTGATGGCAATCCATACAGGATGGCAGAAGGATAAACAACCCCTGACTGTGTTTGAAAAGGAAAGCATTAACAGTTCTCAGTTCTCTGATCCAACATGCATTCCAAAAGGATGGAAGCAAAGTACTGAAATGCATGTTTGAAAAATATTCATGAATGGAAGTAAATTTCCAATCTAATTGCATGCATTGCTGTTCATGCGTCATACTAAAGGTGCATGACACTCACACACACACACACACACACACACACACACACACACACACACACACACACACACACACACACACACACACACTCACACACACACACACACACACACACACACAGTCTGCTCAGACCCCTGGGTTAAATGGATATATTTCTGCAAACAGTGTCTTACAATTAAAGGCAATACATTTTAATTTCTTATCAGCTTTTTACTATGGTTGCAAGTTTTTAATTTTTTTATATGTTTTGAATTTTAACTATTAAATTCTGTATGTTGGCATTTTTTTATTTGACTGTCTCCTTAAGAATGGCTTGTAGGGGTTTGCATTTGTCATGTGATTTCATTTCTCATGTGATTATACTAGTTATGTAAACCAAAATGGAGTCAGTGTGTATGGTTTTGATGAAGTTCTTAACAGAGGAAAATGAAAATGTTTAGCTCTTTTGAGTTATTTATTTATTTATTTGCAATAAATTTCCACTGGACACAAATTCAAAGTGTTTTAGGAAGGCACAAGCACAGCGTTTTTTGAACTGATATGTAAGTAGCCTTAGTGTGTTCTTTACTAATGATCCCTTTGATGGAACATTTTTGTTTGGTCTATCTGTGAAAGAGAAACTGCTGAAGTGTGAGCAGGAAGGCAAGACACTGCCTGCTCTAAGTGTCAAGTTTGAGATCCCTTTAAGATCTTACAGTACAAATCAGAAAGGAGCAAATGCTTATGATTTAGAAAACCCCAGTGTCAACCCTATGAGTTCACTTCAGACAAGGGCAGCCAAGGCACAGGTGGTGCTGCCAATTGATGCAGAATCAGGTGTTGAGGAAGTCCACACAACTAGGGATATAAGGGTCCATTCTTGGACAAACAATACCATTGTCCCTTGAATGTTCCCTGACTGATTTCCTCTGGTGTGCAGTCAGGGGTTGTTTATCCTTCTGCCATCCTGTATGGATTGCCATCACACAGGATTCTTGGGTAATAAGGATGATATGCAAAGGCTATGGAAATCCATTTCCTCAATGCTCAACTGACATAATATCGGTTGATGCCAGATGCTCCAGTTCATCAAAGAAGAGCGTGCCGAAGAGAAATTCTTTCTTTTTTAGTAAAGAGAGCCATCAAGAGTTCCCACCAGACCAAAGAGGGTAGGAATTTTATTTGGTTTGCTATCAAAATGTGGAACGGCACTTACACAAAACCGGAATGGTCAAATGTGTGTTTTCCAGTTTCTGTAATGCTGATCCAGAAATGTTCAAATCCTCCTTAGCGAATGGTTGTGTGCATTTGCTAATATGAGACTGACATTCTGATAAAACATTGCACAACAGTGGGGATGGGGAAATTTACTCTTTTTCCTCACTGTAGTGCGAACTCAGAGTTGGAATATATAATATGCAGGGGGTATGAGGGGTGCAGGGGGGCTTGCTCCCCTGCAAAAACATTACCAGTAACACAGAATTTTAATATTGGAATGTCTGGTGTTCAAATGTTGATTCTGTGGTTACCATTTCCGATATTTTGTTAATTCTGTGTTATCAAATTCAGCTAATGAATTTGATCAAAAAGTGGAAAATTATTTTGATTTTCCACATTTTGATAGTAAACCATTTTACTCAATATTCGTTTTGGTTCCCAAGAAGAATAAGGACCTCAGGGCCATTCTAGATCTCACTGGCCTAAATCAACATGTGATGAAGAGCTCCTTTAAAATGGTCATGGTGCAAGTGATTTTACCATGTCTAAAATCAAATGATTGGATGTGCTCCAAAGATCTTCAGCATGCCTTTGTCCACATCAAGTTAGCCAGGCCATTCAATAGATTTCTACGCTTCCAGTAAGGAACAAACCACTTTCAGTTCAGAGCCTTGCGTTTTGGTCTCACCACAGCTCTGCCCCCCAGGATTTTACCAAGTGCATGGTGGTAGTCACAGTCCATCTATGACTCAGAGAGAGCCAAGTTTTTACCTCTCTAAATGACTGGCTCCTCACTGCTATTACCAGATAGTCTCTTCTAGAAGCTGGAGATTATTTTCTTCAGCTCTGCCAAGCATATGATGTCTCTGTAAATCACAAAATATCCAATCTTCAGCCCACAAAGGAAACTCTACTAGACACCAATAAGTCCACTATACACTTTGCCCACTTCCACATCCTCATACGCCAGTCAAATGGTTTCAGCTCTCAGACATTCCTTGTATACTGGTTGCCTAGCTAAGAAGAATGCACTTGAAGTGGTGGTTCTTTTCCAATAGGTTTGTCAAAGAAAGACCCTTTATCATCCCTTCTCTGTGTGCAAGAGTCACAAAGGATGCCTCCTTTCTGAGGTTGGGGGTGGCATTCTGAGGGGATAATGATTTCATGAATATGGAACTAGACATTGGACAGCATTCACCTTAATATAATGGAGATAAGGATGGTTCTCCTACTATTACAGGGATTTAAGGACCCTCTAACTCCACAAGTGATTAGCATATGGATGGACAACATGTCAGCAGTTACTGTAGTCTGTTATCTCACCAAGCAAGGCAGAACCAAATCTTACCTTCTTGCAAAAAAGGCGACGAGAGTTTGGCAAATAAAATTTCTTTGCAGCACTTTCTAGTTGCAAGGCGCATTCCAGGAAAATCCAACTACTTAGCAAGCTGGCTGAACAGATCCAATTTCATGCTTAATGACTTATATCTCAATAAGATGATAGCAAATCAGGTGTCCAACTGTTGGGACCAGCCTTGTTGCAATCTATTTGACCCCACTGGTAACACCAAATGCCACAGCTACTTCACCATCATCACCTTAGAGATAATTCAGAGAGATACTATAGTCAGGCAGCAGCCTTCTGTACTTCTTTATATCTTTCCACCTCTTCTTTCTATACCAATATTTTTCAGAACATCACAGCATACAGAGCCAAGGTAATTCTCATTGCTCCATGAATACCAAGGCAGACTTGGTTTGAGTTTGCAAATTCACTAAACAAAGCCTGCATGGCTCTCAATCCACTTCTACATCTGTTTCTCACTCACAGAGGCAGCCTCAACCAGACATTCCCAATCTCAAGATGACTACATTGTTTCTCCAGTTCCATTAATGGACAAAGATACTTCATTATCATCCGAGTTCATTTTCTTTCTTTGAGTTTCACAAAAATAATCCACCCACAAAATGTACATGAGTAAATAGAAATGATTCGTAATATGGACTGGTAATCAATGACTTGACCCTTGCACTGTTTCTATAAAATATATTCTACACTCTCTTGCTCATTTACTTTGATTCTGGATATTAAATTTCAGTTGACTTCTATATCAAACTATCACAATGGTTTTGAGAGATTGGGATTTTGGAGGCAGATCCTTAAGGAGAATAACAATAACTATACAGAATATTATATTCATAAATTAACCGAAAGTATACTAAGGACCAAGCCAATACAAGAATGGAGAAAGAAGATTCCACCAATACTGAGGAATGCAATTTGGGATACAGACAATAGGCAAGAAGTGGTTGGAATTTACTGGAGAAAACTTGTAAAAGTACCAAGATATTGTGAGCAAATAATTAGAGAGGAAACGTTACTAGAATAGGAAGAAGCCAAGAATTTATTTGGACTGCAGGATAGAGATTGGCTTTCCTATCAAGGACTAAAATTAGAGTATAGGCAAAGAGAATGAAACAGGGAATCCTAAGTGAAGAACCAGCACTGGTAGAGTTTTTAGTACATTTAGAACAAAAGTTGCTGTTAAAAAGGGGATAATTATTAGAACATACAAAATGTTGAATGATAACTATCCCAAGTAGACTCCAAACATTTTTTCCTCAGGTAGATAGCAAATTTTGGAGGTGTGTTTGGGAAGAAAGAGATAATTGGAAACATATTTTTGGGAGTGTAATGAGTTGGCAGACTTCATAAATTCCATGCAGACTACTCTATCAGAAATACTAGGTGTGCAAATTGGTATAACTAAGGAAATGATTTTTGAGCTATGATACAGAATCAGAATTGCTGAGTCAAATTATGGTGGCTACCAAAGGGGAAAAAAAAACAATTACCAGAAAATGGAAATTAGAGTCTAAACCAACTGTACTAAAAGTAGTGAATATAGTAACAGAGGTAAAACAACTGGAAATAGGATGTGTAGAAAAGGGCAGGAGCAAATTACATATCAAAAATGGGAATTGAGGGAACTGTGATGCTAGGAGGTACTGCTGGCCATGCCAGGAGAAGTAGGACAGTGGATGTATAACTTGTGCCAGCACAACTAGCTGGAATTTTGTAAATAATTATATGTCATTTGTATATCAAAACTAATTCGTACAGATGCTTGTGCTGCAAATGTATTTGTGAGGCTTGCTTGTGTTAAAATATATCAACAGTACACTCTGCTGAAATACAAATAAATGTACATGTATTATTGTAACTGAATTAAATGCATATGTTTTAATAGAGGATACTGAGACAGCAGTGGTTAACCAGCTAGCTTCCTTTAAGAAAAATAAGGGAAATGTAAATGAGCTGTTAAACCATTAAAACATCATACCACAGTGCTGAACAAGACCAAAGACAATGGATTTGGAAGAAGCCTTTGTTTAGCTCAGTAAAAACAGGGGAAGCCCCAGGCACTGCCATAAACATTTAGATGTGTATTGTAGCCATCTATGCTAAATTCATGTCTCAGCTTCACAGGGGATACTGTGAGAACATAGAGTCAGTTGACCAGATGAGGTCATTCTGCAAGTCATCTTGGATATTATATTTTTATAGGGAGTAATCTCAGAGTATTGAGTATTCTGTTTTGGAGAAACTGACTAGAAAGACTGCTTACATATTTCATTGTGCCTTGCTCTATCAAGTAAGTTATTAGGGAATAGTAATTCTCCTAGATTCAGACAGGAATATAGTGAAGCTTAGGTTTAGCTATTGTTTTTCTTTATTTGTCTGAGCCTGTCCATCTAAGTCATTTTCAATATCTTCTGTGATTTGAACTCCATGGTTTACTGTAAATATATATTTATTATTTCCTTGTTTTTTTATTATTTATTATTAACTATATTTAAACTTTTATTGTGGCTGGTCCTTATAGAAAGTATTTAACCTTTGAGAGTGTTTATATTTATTTGGTGACACTGTGGGCCACTCCAGAAGGCCTAACTGTCTTGGTCAACTACTACCATTTGTATTAGTATTAATATTACAGAGTCTAAGTGCACACCCTTTGTTAAGGGCCTTACAGCAGCTGATTGTGGAGTGTCTGGTAGCAGTGATAACTGCCTTATACTCTGGGCAGAAGGGGACACTGCAGGTAAATCTGTGCCAGCCTTTCCCAGGTGTGTGTGTGTGTGTGTGTGTGTGTGTGTGTGTGTGTGTGTGTGTGTGTGTGTGTGTGTGTGTGTGTGTGTGTGTATGTGTGTGAAAAATCAAATATCTCAGTGTGTGTGTGTCATCTACTTGGGGCAGAGACATGAATCACTGGGTTTACAGAGAGGATGCTGGAGGACTTCACTTGGACACTCAGCTGAGGACCTAATCCTACAGCTGTACCAGTTGGGAGTCTTACTGGGGACCTGGAGGGAGACAGATATAGAGAAATCCAGACCCCAGACTGAGTGTGTTCTCTGTATGCTCTTAAGGGAAATTGTCCTTGATGCAAAGAGGTCTGCATCTGGAAATACTGAGTGTATCCATTTGTATTCCAAGTGCATGTCCCTCTCCAGTGCCAGTGGTGAGGAATCAGGCTCCTTTATTCCTGTCCCTGCATGAGGATGTCACAGGAACAATACATGCAGAGCAACATTTTGCTGGAGGAATGAGGTTTAAAAGAAGGCAAAATTTGAATCAGTTATGTAATGTTTGACTGACAATGACTGGATAGATTATAAGTGATGTATAATGTTTGCAACAAAAGTCAATATGTTTTTTTTTTCATTTATATAAATGCATGATTGTATATGTCATAAGGGAAAATTTAATAATGATATTTGTTGTTTAAAAAAACTATCACAATATTTTTGATTAACATTCTATAGCATCCTATCGATTATGTGAGGGCTTTTTAAAAGACAACCTTCTTCTTCACTAGTTAAAGAGCCAGTTCCTCCTTGGCATCTAAATTTTGTCTTAGAAGCCTTAGCAAGAAGTCCTTTGGAGCCAGCAACTTCTGCACACCAGAAACTCCTGTCTTGGAAAACCCTGTTTCTAGTACCAATTGCTTCTGATAAAATATTTTTTGAGTTACATGACTTATCTTCTACTTCTTATTATTTAATATTCCATAAGGACAAGATATTCTTATGGGATTATCATTTTTTTCCAGAGTTGCATCAGAATCGAATTTGAATCAATCTGTTTCCCTCTGTATTTTACTAATCACTCTAGATGTTCACAGACAGCTAAGGTTTTACTGACATAGGACTAAGCCATTCAGAAAATATACTCATTTGTTTGCCCTTTATGACCAATAACCCAACAAAGAAAGCTAATAAGATTATATTACCTAGATGGCTATTTGACTGCATTGGCTTTGTTTAGAAGTGTCATAACAAGCTCTTACCCACAGAGCTGGATCATGGTCAAATGGAGCCCTAGGTAGGGTAATGGATCCCCCCCCCCCCCAGAGTAATCCCCACCCTTGCCCTGACCTGCATCCATTCCAGTGTCCCATTATTTGGCTATTTTTCCCCATATCATAAAAACTGTTCAAACCTGTCAGTGTGCATAGAACTTTCTTTTTTACTTCTACAATTATTACAGATATTTGGATTTAATTTAAAACTATTATTTCAAATTTTATAGCACAAACACTGATAGCTATTTACTACACAAAACAATACAGTCTCAGAATGAAAACAAAATAGTAAACTTCTCTGCCCTTCAAACAGCATTAGAAAATGCATCTAGCCAGTGGTGCATTAAGTTTGCCTTTAGGCAGTTTCCAAACCATAGACCCCTTGCACACATTTTTAGGACCATGCATGTGTTCTTTGATTCACTTTCCTGATTGTATTAAATTGTATTTCTTGTATAATGCAGCACCACTTGCCAGAGTGTGTTTTAAATCTGTAGTTTTAAACATTTTTTTCTAGTAAGCTATGAAACAAAACATTGCGAACCAATAATAAAGAAACTACTATTTCAGAATATTTCAACATTAAAGGTTACTCAAACTTCATTACAATCCATCAATAGCAGTCAAAATGCACATCTCTGAAGAAGTAAAATCATCTGAATAATTCCACATTAAACAGATCTATAACTAATGAAGAGACTGCTGCTGGCAAACAACTATACGTTTCAATGTTTCATCTACAAATTCAGTGCTTACTGTCCTTGAGGAATAAAATGAAAACAGGTTCATAGTTACTAGGCATCTCATCCAAAGGAGGACACACTCAGGAGTGTAGTACCCCCATCTCCCCTTAAAATAAACTAGAGTGTAAACACTCCCTCCATATGTTGTGTGAATAAAACCCATAGCCTTCTACACCAAAGGCAAGTGTAATACCTACTGTGCTACTAACACAGATTTCAAATTATATACCACAAACACTGATGGCCATTTGCTAAAGAAAACAGTTGTACATTGAAAACAGACAACATGAGCAACAATAAACGTATCTTCTCTTGAAAATAACAACTCCTTGAAAATGCAATGAAACTCACAGTTTCTTGAAAATGCATATGCTCTGAAACTACAATTATTTAAAAAACACACTAAAACTCTTAACACACCCCTCAACCTCTTAGCATAATTAATCTGGACAAAGCCAAAAATAATGGGTGGATAAAGGCCCCAAATCAGGGACATCTTTTAATTACTGCAGTGCTCTTATACATTTAGAAAGTTTCTGGAATAAAATGTTTTGTATCAGCATGCATTTTATGTTGATATAAAGTCTTAAATCCAAATGTCTGTCATTATTTAGAGACATCAATTCTTACTGATTTGCCAAAAATGCACATGTTTTATGAGGAAAAGACCAAAAATATAAGGCAAAAATCTGGACAGTTGAGAGTTATAACTTTTAAGTAGTCTGGTAAGTGGTGTAGAGGATTCAGGCTTTTGTTTCCTATAACCAAGGTACAGGGTTTGAGCCTAAGCAAATTATTTAACTAACCTGCCATCCCTAGCTAGGGTATTACAAACACCTTACTGAAAGGATGCAGAGTGTGTTCATAAAAAAGAAATCCTGCTAAAAAATGGACATGTATTTTTTTAAATCAAAAAATACTGTGGCAACCACCTGCCCCTAGCCAACAGGTCCTAGGCAACTGCTAGGTGGCCTAGTGCTGGATCTGGCTGTGCTTGTCCATTTAAACCAAAGGCTCATTCAACCATATCACTGGCTACTTTCACTGCCTTTTTCAGGAATTCCTCTCTGGATGACATATGTGCTGCAGCAACTCGGTCTACATTGCACACCTTTGCCAAACATTACAAGTTGACTATAATATCAAGACCTAGGGTTTCCTTCAGAGCTCCAGTCCTCAAGGGTATCCTGTCAAGATGTCAGCCAGCGAGTCAGGTAGCTAGAGATTTTGGCCCATAAGCCAGATTGGATGGACTGGATCATTAAGATAGTGTAGTTAATTACTTGCCATAATATAGGATTCTTTCATCCAGGAATGTCTGAGCATCAAGAGCCTAGGCCAACATTCTGAATCCCAGGAGTGACAAGTGCAGGCCATCTCTGCTAAAGCATAGCGGCCTGTCAAGCATGTCATCCCAGGCAGACAGATACTGGATCCCCTTTGAATGACACCAGAAGCTTAGCCAATTGTTGAAGTTGATCAGCTTATTCTTGTACTGTGGTATCAGTTTTGGTGAAGGCAGGATGCTACCCAGGACTAGGGTCATACCTGCCTGGGCTACAAGATTGGAGAGCTCTTCCATGTCTCTTTTCATGTAGTCCAGGGAGGTATGTCTCAGGTCATTTATACCAACATGGACTATGACAGAGTCATATTTGTACTTGCCTTGTAATGACCTGAGTGCATGTGTTAAGTGGTGGATTCTGGCACCTGACAAGCAGATGAAAGTAACCTTCTCTTTGTCCAGCCTGGTGAGTGGGGCATCGGTGTGCCTGACTATAGAGTTTCTTATCACAAGTGTGTTGGGTATGTTGTTTTGCCTTATGGGATGTGGTTGTGCAGCACACCGAATTTGTGGGCTATGTGTTGTTTGGGGTGTATTGGTGGGAGGAGGTTGCTTGTGTGTCTGCTTTGGAGATCTCTGTTGCCTAGGCAGATTTAGATTTTTAATCAGAGCCTCTGTATACTTCTTGGTGTTTCTATATGTGGGTTTTGGAGGTGTTGGTTTAGTTAGTCTATGTGTTGTGAGTGGGGTGTTGTGAGTTGTTACCTTCTCCTCTTGACTGTCTGTTCCAGTCTTGTTGGAGAGAGCTTTGCCTCTAGACTGGCTGTATAAGTCCATCTCTAGCAAATGTTAGTGTTTGGTGGTAGGAGGAGAGGGTTGTCTATGTACATGAGGCAGTTGTAGCATTGCCTCAAGATGCCCATGCTCATCAGGTAGGCTGGAGAGTACAACCGAAGCTATCTCTTGGACATGCCTGAATAACTAAGGAAGTATAGAGACTATTCCCTTCTGGCAGATGCGGTGGTTGAATGCTTAGTGCTGCAGTAGATTTAGAACAAGTGCTGGGCTGAAAGGTGTGGGTCTGAGTGCTTTAGGCTGAAAGACTGACAAGTTCTAAGGGAAAAACTGAAGAGCAGACTTTGTGGAGTCGGGAATAGTTAACCCCAGCTAACCGGCATTGTGCGGTGCACAAATTCATACAAAAGTGGGGTTTTATAGCAGGAAGATAAAAGGGATAGAAATTAGCCCAAAATTGCCAATAAACTACAAATAATGCCTTTTTTAGGCAAGGCTCAAAAAACAAACCCACCACCATAAGAACTACAGGAAACAAAAAACTGAGGGCAATGTTACTCAATGCTAGGAGTCTAAACCTCAAAATGCACTCACTCGAGGCACTCCTCAAAATGAAGAATATCGATATCTGTGCAGTGACTGAAACCTGGTTCAAGGCTCCTGAGAGCACCTCAGCACTACCAGGCTATAACTCATACCACACATTTTGGCCTCAAAACATGGACCGAAACAGGAAGGGCGGAGGCATGTCCATATTCATCAAGGACATCCACACCTCCAGGCTAGTTCCAAAATACGATGCCTATGAAATCATCCAAGTGCAACTAACCCAGGGCAAAAATGCATTCCAAATCGTAGCTTGTTATAGATCCTCCACCATGACCCAGGACGCTCACTCCTCGTTCCTGGGGACATTGGAAAAAATGAGGGTCCAACCAAACACTATAATAATGGGCAATTTCAACTACCTAAACATTAACTGGGAAAAGTACACTTGTACTAACCCCCTGGCTCAACGATTCCTGGAGTTCATAAACTATAATGCCCTGGATCAACTTGTCAATGCCCCCACCAGGGGCAACAATATTCTGGACTTGTTCATTACCAACATGGGTGACCGGTGCTCAATGCCCGAGATCAACTCCTCGCTGGTTAGATCAGACCATAAACTAATCACCCTAGATATCCACATCCCAACCCCACCCCCACACAAGGAAACCATTGTAAAAAAATTTTCAAAAGCAAACTTCACACTTCTCAAAACTGAGGTGACTAACTTCATGACATGCCTGCAGATGGATAACACAGTCAATACAGTCACAACTGCTGAATCCTACACAAATGCACTCTACAAGCACCTTCATGACTGCATGGATCATGCTATCCCCAACAAATCCAAGACTCTATCCTCCAAAAAAAGGAAGCCAATCCGGTGGTCTTCTCCATTAACAAACTCTACAACAGAAGGAAGAAACTGTTGCAAAAGAGAGTAAAAACCCAGGCATGGAGAACTCACTGATGAGCTTCAGTAAGAAACTAAGATCTCTCATAAAATCTTCCAATGCTAATTTTGAAAGAAAAATTGCCACGGATTCCAAAGACAACCACAAAGCATTCTTTAGCTATGTCAAGAATCTCCATGGCAATACCCCGATCTGCACCGAGCTACAACAGAATGGCACAAAATATACTGAGCCAACTGATATTGCCAACATATTGGCAGA
This sequence comes from Protopterus annectens, assembly GCF_019279795.1. Lineage (NCBI taxonomy): Eukaryota > Metazoa > Chordata > Ceratodontiformes > Protopteridae > Protopterus > Protopterus annectens. Next base: position 664,385,570 of record NC_056725.1, read on the forward strand.
TAGGTTCAATGCAAACTTTACTTCCCCCTCACCCCCCAAAAGGCCCATAACTATACTAGATGGTTGTAGAGCCCAATCACAAACACACAGGTAAAAATGGCACTCTCTGAAGCCAAAAACATAGCATCCATGGGACCGGCCAACATCCCAGGCTGTCTTACATGAACTCCAAAATGAACTAGCCCCCCACTTAAAATCCATGTTCAACCACAGCCTCACCACAGGCTATGTGCCCACAGAATGGCGCATATCAATGGTTATCCCACTCCACAAAGGAGGAACCACCACAGACCCCGGGAACTATAGACCTATTATCCTGACAAGCCTGGTCTGCAAGGCCATGGAGCATATCATCATGGAGCTCATAAACAAAGATATAGGTAACCTCCAAACTCTGGATGCTACCCAATTCAGATTTGTAAAAGGTAGGTCAGATCTCCTAAACCTGGTAGACTTCTTTGAAACAGCTACAAAGGCCATAGATGAGAGCAAGGTAGTCCACACAGCCAACCTGGACCTTGCTAAAGCCTTTGACACTATTCCTCATTCAGGAATCTTTGATAAACTCACCAACCTTAACGTAAACTCTTACATCACAAGATGGGTGGCCAACAGGCTCACTGGCAGAACCCACACAGTAAGATTTGCTGACTCCAGATCTGACTCCAAACCAGTGACAAGTCAAGTACTACAGGATTCAGTCCTGGGACCCCTCCTGTTCAGTATATACTTCTCTGAAGTGCAAGTGAACACCAAGGGTCTGTGTCTAACCAAGTTCACAGATGATTGCAAAATGGGTGCCATTATCGATTCCCCTGCTGACGTAGACATCCTGCAAAAGGGCCTCACCGAGACTGACATCTGGTGTCAAAATCATGGCCTCAAACTATATGCCAAAAAGTGCATTGTTATCCCCTTTGGCAAAAACAGGGTACCCATGAATTACCAAATGGGGGGGGGGGGAGTTCACTTAACACAGAAAGTGTGATAAGAGACCTTGGGACCCAAGTGGATAGTAACCTCTCCTTTGATAACCACATTGCCATAGTGGTCAGAAAATCTTTCTGCATGGCCCACTTAATCATAAAAGGATTCACATCTAGAAACAAGGAAGTCATCGTTCCTCTCTACTCATCACTTATCAGACCCCTTATTGAATATGATGCCCCGTTTGGGATGTACCTCACAAGACACCGACAACAACTTGAGAGGCCCCAAAAGTACCTCACCAAGAGGATTGCTGGCCTCAAACAATTGCCCTATGCCGACCGGCTCTAGAAACTCAAACTCTACTCTGTCGCATACCGCTTACTCCGAGGAGACCTCTGTCTGACATACAAAGCTATGTCAAACCCAGAATTATTCGACATGCTCCACTTGAAGAAATCCCAGTCTCCCCAAGCTACAGGCTCTAGGGACCTAAACCTCACCACAACAATAAATAGGACTTCCTGGAGGGATAGATTCTTGTCCCAGAGACTTCCCATGCTCTGGAACAAGATTCCCATCCACATCAAGCAGAGCTCGTCATTAGCACTATTCAAGAAAAGCCTTGATAAATGGATGGGTGATAGAAAATTCACCCCTGGGATTATGTCTGGGGCACTGCTCGATAGATGGGCAGGAATTTAACAATACATGGGTGTTGAAAGCCAATATACTGCAGGCTAGGCTTGCTATGGCCGCTGGGCTGATAGCCTAGTACCTACCTATGAATCTATATTACATCCCTCCCACCACCACCCTTTCAAGGTGTCATATTCTGAAGACCTGAAGGATGGCCTATAGCTCTTATCCATTCTCCAGTATTCTTATCCATTGCTTCCCTATATCCTAGGTTTTAGTGAAGGTCACTATCTTAATCCAAGGAGGTTTACAACACTTGGGGATTATGGGAGAGAAAAGGTTTAAAAGAGCTAGATGCTGGAGCACTAATGATATCAAACTGAATCCAAGTGGATTAATATTCACAAGTCATATCGGATGGACCTAGATGAAAGGATCTGGAGTGTTATTTAAATATATAACTACCATTTAGCCTTAAGAATCGAAAAAAAACCCACTTGCCTTCTGGCATGCCAGATGCCATTTATTCAGATAAGTTTTGTATGTTTTTTTTTTCTTGCTGTTAATTTTCATATGATTTGCCCAAAACATTTTGCATCAAACTTGTAATGGGAAATAATTTGAAGAAATGTGAGTTTTTCAATATTATTGTTATTTTTGTCCAGAACTTATCATTCTTCAACAACAAAATGGTATGTTTAAAAGAAATGTATCTCATTGAACTGTTTGTTGCTGCTAGGTTCTAGCATCATTAAAATCCCCACCCCTCCCAACCCCGGAAGGCAGCTTTGCTTTGCTTTGCCATTCATTGTTATGAAAAGCAAGGTATTGGTAGCATAGGGAAGTCAGGATGTATTGACTGTCAGTCAGCTCAAACTACAAGGAAGAAAAGAACTCACACTTAGCAAAACAAGCCTATCAAAACCAATGGTTAACCTATGCATAGTAGACTTTTTATGATTAATTTCAGTGGTTGTTCCTTGAGTCAATAACTTTGAATTCATAGGTTTATATGTAAGAAGTAGTCTAACTGCTCTTATGGGCGACTTAAAGCCTAGTCAAATTCCCTTTTGGTACTTGAATTAACCTATTGTATTTGGTGTTAGACTGGCCTTAGCCATCTCATGGTCAATAATTATATATTATCCCTTCTGATAATAATTAGGATCATACTATAGATAATTTGAGAGGACCCATACATGGGATAATTCTTTTATGTTTACTTAAATTTAGCAGTAGCAGTAAATTGGCTGTGAGCAAGTATAATGCACCTGCTTAAAAGAAAAGTCCTAGAATAGCTGAGTACTAGTTACTAGCTTCAAAATATTGATAGAGAGTAATGATTCAATGAAAAAACACCAGATTACAAACTCAGAAAACAGAATATGTGGTATCTGCCTGAACTGTTAATGTGACAAATGATGCACATATAAAACAGAATTAAAAGAATTTAGTTTTAAAAAAAATAAATAGCATGGTTAACACTCTCCTTGCCCTTATCTATAATTTGACATATTAAAGTTCAACCATGGAAACTATAAAACTATCATTTGAATTTACACTCTGAATACTAATTCTAAATGTTTGCAAGTAGGCATTACAAACTCATCACAATGGGTGATCTAAACCTAAACTATAAAGGCCCACTTAGAATGCATTTAAGTATGCTAGCTACTGTACATTAACTAACACAATTAATCTCAGATGGCAGCAAACCAAACCCTAATTCTATAAACTTGATGTGATTACAACCAAAACACTAGATAAATTGAAACTGCTGCAGATTCAAATTCCCCTAAGTAACCACTGTCCCATACACTCTGTCTGGTCATTTAAATGCTGTAAACTTAAAGCCATTATTTTGACAACTAGACTAACTCTTGACTCCTCTATGTGGAACTACAAGAAATGGACTGGAATTCATTCTATCAATGCAGTGATCCCATAACAGCCCTCTCTGCTTTCTACTATCTTCTCACTCTCTCATTCAGGATAAACTATTCGCTCTGAAAAGAACAAGAGTTCATGGCAGATATGACCCCTGGCTTATCCCTGATATCAAACAACTTATAAAAAAACAGAAATGAAGCCTGGACACAAAGGAAGAGGAAACCATCTTGTTTACATAAATTCAATATCTACCGACATTCAAAAAAGGAAACTGTGGTGAAAATCAATAGGGACAGAACTGAATATGGTAGACTAGGACAAATCATTTATCTTGGGCAACCAAAACAAATCTGGGAGGTATAACAACTCAGCTCTTATAAGGTTTTCCCAAAAGCAGGTAGTTGTAGTACTCTTAGCCAGAATTTGATTCTCAACTACATTAGAATATCAACAGTCCTCTATTACCTACCACCCTGATCTTTCTAAATTACCTTCTTTTGAACTATTGCCTCCATTTTACAAGATTGTTGATTCCCCCAGTTATATTTCAAGGCCATTAGCGAAATAGGGATACAACACTTCTTGAAAACATGGACAAAGGCTACAACCCAAAGTTTCATACTTTACATCCCAAAATTCTAAAATTACTTAGTCATGCTTTCATTAGGCCTAAGACAAACTTTTTTCAATATGTCACTTGCACCAAAAAGTCTCCCTTAAACATGCCATGATTACTTCTGTGGCTAAATATCTTTGTCCAACCTCTGCAAAGAACTTTTGTCCTATTTCCCCTCTGTCCAAAAGCTAAAATACTTGGGGGGAAAAGCAAATGATCAAATTCATGTGTATCTGCAAAAATATGGCATCTTCACAACTAGGCAACATGGTTTGTGTCCTAACCTTAAGAATGTATCAGTTATATATTCACTGATGGACCACATTTTTACAGATATTGAGCAAGGTAAAATACAGAAGCCATCCTTCTAGATCTTAAGAGGGCTTTTGAAACTGTTGACCAATTTATATCGCTGCATAATCTGTTAAGGCAAACATTCCTCCATGGAAGTGCTAACAATAGTTTGTCAACTATCTTGAAAACAGAACTTTCTGAGCATCTGGATCTTAAAATGCTTTCAAACTGGGAGCATAACACAAAGGGTCCTACAAAGCTGGGTCCTAGGTCTTCTGTTATTCTCACTGTATATTAATTATCTACACTGGGATCTGTCTCAGATTAACTGGGTGATATATGTAGATGGCATTGTTTTCACCAGGTCCAAAACAAGGTTATCCATTTTGAGCAGTGAATTTCAGAATTTTAAAGATATATGAAGCTGCCTTTATAAAAAATAAGCTGCCCATTAGTACACCAAAAAAAAAAAAAAAAAAAAAACCTGATCCTATTTGGCACTTTCAGAAACATCCCAAAATTCAACATTATAGAACCTCTGGGCTCCCCTCTTGCTAGCACTATGCAACAGAGGCATCAAGGAGAAATGCTAGTCCAAACACAGGGAGACAAGGTATTAACTCATCTTAAAGTCTCATACAAAATAATTAACTTGTTGATCAATGATGCTAAGCAAGAAGGGTTCTATCCTGAAAGCTTGCTTTACACATTAAAAAGTTACTACTTGCATTTCTAAGCGTGAGTTTTTTTTTGTTTGTTTTTGCTAGGCTAGACTTTGCCATAAATGTACTCCCCCCAAAAGTGGAATACTGCCCCACTTTAATTGCACTTCTCTCTATACACCAATACTGTGCTTATTCAATCAGCCAAGACTCAAATTCTTAGATTCATATAGCTAACAAGCATGAACATTACTGAGCTATCATCTCAAACCACTAGCCACCTGTTAGATCTAGCACTACTTTGCTGCCTAGTTCACTCATCAACAAAATATTAAAAAGTGATTAGAGTCCATCAGTCCTCAGCAGGCTGTATTTTAGAAACCAATCCTATACATTTAGAAATAATGAAATAATTCAGTTAACAGGCCCACATGCACATTAGGTATATGTGAAATAACTTTCTCCAAAATAGTTGCAACTATTTGGAGCAATCATCCAGTGAACACTAGGAATATAGACCAACTAGTGACTTTCAAGAAAAGACTCAGAGCTCATCTGTTTAGAGAAAATGAATACAAGTGGTATAGAGACATGGGTCAATGTAATGGTACACTAATTGTTAGATTCTGCTGTACTGGTGGTTTCATTCCCAAATCTGCAGTTTTATCTGTTTGTTGTTTACTTACAGCAAAAGTGATCCACATATAATTATTCCTGCCCCCTTTTTGTACACCTGTGCAACCATCCCACACTCAGGCATTGCAGATAAACTATCTCAGCTAAATGTTAATCCTGGTGTAACTCATTTGATAGCAAATTGGCTCATAAAAAGAACCCAGGAAATTAGGGTAGGCTGCTCTACCTCTTCCAAAAGCCATGTCAATAGTGGTGCACACCAGGATTCAGTCTTAGTATCATGACTTTATGGAGTTTACTTCTTGGAAGTCTAAGTAAGCTTCTGTTAGGAGTTTATGGATGAGCAAGTCTGCAAATAACTGTAAACCTAGTGCCATCATAAATGCCCAAGAGGACACCAAGATCCTCCAAGGAGGCCTTTCCCAAATCAATAACTGGTATCAAAACAATGAGCTAAATCAAAATGCCAATAAATGAACAATATCCTTCAGCAAGCAAGAAGTCCCTTGTAACTATTACATTGACAACACACATACTTGAAAACAAATAAGTAGTTAATGATCTATAAACCTACATAGGCAATGAACTGTCTTTTGAACACCATGTATCCATTATTGTAAGAAAGTCCTTTTTCATTGCACAGTTTATGTTCAGGTCCAGGGATGTAATTGTGCTGAGCATTCAGTGTAATGCTCCTTCTGTATATACCTGTTGAAGTATTTGACACAACTTGAATGCCCATAATGCTTTCTTACTTACTTACTAAGAAAATCAAAGACTTAAGTCATAAAAACCACGCAGACCATTTCAAAACTGTATCCCTCTTCTGAGTGTCATACAGGTTATTGAGGGTGATCTCTGCCTTGTCTACACAATGTCAAGACTCCCTATCATGCCAGACATAATGTACATTTATAAGTGCAATAGGGGCATAAACAATCACTGCAAAGATCTCAGTCTCTTTTGCAACATAAATAGAACATATTGGATGGATAGATGTGTATCACAGAGACCATCACTTCTTTGGAATCATCTTAATCTCCACATAAAGCAAGCAAGGCACTTTGCTTAGTCTATTCAAATATAATCTAGACAAATGGATGGGTGACCACAGATTAACCCCTCATTTAGCACCCTCTTACCTTATGGGCAACATACAAATCTTGTGCTTATCTATGGGCTAGCTCTATTTAAAATATGACAGAATTAATAATATATGCATTCTTGTAAACGCTGCTTAATGTCTTATTAATTCACTGTCTCCCCTTTGCTATGTTTTGTACATTCAATCATTCCCAGAAGCCTTAATGACAATATTGTTTTTTTTTTTAATTCTTAAGTGCATTTCTTACTTGTTAATGTCTTTGCAATTGTGGCCTGGGTCATGGCTGAAAAGGGCCTCTGGATCAGTTCACTTACCTGGTTAACAAAGTATGTACAAATAAATAAGTTAATTAAAAGAAAGCTTGATTTCTTTAATTAGCTATGTTATAGATTCAGTATTTAGTAGCTCATTAGTTTACTGTAATCAATAATAATTTAATTTATAATATCATCTCCATCCATCCATCCATCTTCAACCCCTTTTCCAATTTTTGCACATGGGGTTGGGTGTCACCCATATTTGATTAAATCAAAATTTTTTGTTTAACTGTTTTCTATTTAACTTTATATTGCTGAGTTATGTTTTACAAAAAGTATTAAAGAACTGTGATATGCATTGATACAGTTCTCACAGAAGAGCTATATCTAACTCACTATGTCACATCAAAATAAACAAAATACACATAATAATTTAAAATAACTCATAAGAAAATCAAGGGTTCAAGTTATAAAAACTATGCAGACCATTTCAAAACCTTAACCCTCTTTTTGAGTGTCATACAGGCATGTATGCAACATAATAATAACATTCAGGGTGGGCTCTATCAGGTAATAATGAATATTTCGGAGGTGGGTAGCCCTCCATTTGTGGTGCCAGTCCTCAGAGTACCTCCAACTTGCCCAATATAGTCCAGCACCACCCACCTTGCTGGGCACCATTGCTTGCATATTATACTAAAAATATGTTGTTTATTTCATACTATTATGTATTTTACTGGTGAGTCACACTGGTATTTCAAGAAACTACAAGTACCCGAGTGCTAAAGGCTCATGACAAAGTTGATGCAAGTACCAGTATTCCCACTAACCCAATCTTACTTAACTAGTTAGCCCTGCTAGCACCCAAGCCTATGAAATTTTATGGGTCTATATCAGTACCTTGAAGTGCCATCTCTTTGAACACCTAAACATCAACACCTAATGAACGAAATCCAAAAAGCATGCTTGGCCACTTCCGTGAATTTTTGTACAGGTAAAAAAAAAAATCACTTGGCTGTTATCGGGAATTTGCTCTTTTCTCCAATGTAGAGTGATCTCCATACTGTTTCTTCTTACCCTCCTGCATGAAATAAGCTATATAAATTAAAGTTATCACATATATTAATTAAAATATTCACTGTGCCTAGAATTTCAAAACATGAAATGATGTTGCTACTGGAATTAATATTTTGGGGCCAAGATGGCTAAATGAGAATAGCAACTGGTGAAAGCTCTGTGAGTGAAAACTTTTCTCCAATAGAAAATATAATCAAAAAATTAAAAATTAGAGATACCTGTTAGCTAATTTTATTCAATAATAGTCAGAGAAAAGATTTACAGCTTCAATTTCTTCAAAAGCTGTATTTTTTTGATTACAATTTCAACTAATTGGTTAAAAGAGAAGAGACTTCATAATGAGCCACTCAAGAAATGGTACTCAAGATTCGTCTGTTATAAAAAGACATACAGTCATTAATATATAGTATGCAAGATGTTTACTTAAAATAGATAAACTGGATACCAAACTAGAAAGTTTCAAAGAAGAGATCAGAAAGAAGATGGGACCTTTAGAAATGCTTGTGAAACAACAAAGTACACAAATCAGCAGTATGGAAGAAACTTTAAATGATTGTGAAGTAAAAATGACTGAATGTGAGGCTCAGACTGAATTTCCTCTAAAACAAAATAACTGACTCATATAAAAACTCAATTAAATAACATTACAATTTATGGTATGGCTGAAAAGTATGAAGGAGACAATATAACACACTGCTTAACTACCTGGCTATATAAAACATTAAATCTACCTGCATCTTTTGGAATTGAAAGGGCGCATAGATCCCTGAGAGCACCTTCAAAGAAGGAAAACTCATTGCCACTTTCGATTATAGTTAAGTTCAGATATAGCTTAGAAAGAGGTAAAATACTAAAAACAGAATTTTCCCAGCCCACCTATTAAAATAGGTGAACATGTAGTGAGATTTGCAATGATTATCCCAGTAATCAGTAAAAGAAAATCCCATTTACCACTGTTCAAGGAACTTAAAAGGAATAATATTAAAGCCACTTTGGTGTTTCCTGTAAAGATCAAATTATTTATTTCTAAAGGAACCAAAATATTTAGTAAACATGTTGGAGGAGGCATCCATTTTTGTTAACAGCAACAAAATCCTTTATAATGTTGAAGAAATGCAGTTGAACAGTGTATCCCTGAAGAGACACAGAGAGCTGAATTCCTGTAAAATGTTTCAAAAATTAAAAAGCATAAAAAAGTGACTTTCATTATATGATTGCAGGACTTTTGTTTTCTGTAACTCTGAAACAGTACATTTGCCCTTTAAGTAAAAGGTTTCTGTTGGACTTTAAGCTTCAAAACATATGTAAGTATTATATTTAAGCTAAAACATTTTATGATGATGAATATAAATGGTTAGTTTTACTGTTTTACTATATTTGCAGCAAAAGACTTAATATATTTCATTTAACTAAGCTTATCAGTGTATTTCTCAATGCTAAACAAATACTTTCTTTAAGAGAATGCCATTAAATTATAAGCAATAGAATTAGTAACTTAATACTATATAAGTTAAGATTTTTTTTTATTTGTTCAACTTGCTTAGCATGTGCATTGCTGGGTTAACTGAATGTCAGATCTAGGTAATATGCTTATTAGACACATTATAAAGCAAGTTAAACTAATAGAAAGCTTAAGAGTAAAAGAATGTTCCATTTCTGTCAGAATGATGGATTATTCCTGCCTTTTGCTGTCCTAAGGAAAATTTAGGTCAAAGTTCATCTCTAATGTCTGTGAAAAAAGGTCACTTTATCTGGGAGGGGAAGACAGTAAGAGTCAAGTGGGATAAGCTGATTTGTCCAGTAGAACAGGGTGGATTGGGTTTACCCAATTTGAAGGGGTATTTCAGAGCTATACAGTTAAGACTCCTATACATAGCACAAGCAGAAAACTATATTTAAAAGTGGAAATAGATGATGATGAAATGGGGGGAAGGTCAAGAAACAAGGAGAGACTGGGATTTTGGATGCAGGCCTTTAAAGAAAATAACAATAATCATACAGAATATTACATCCACAAAGTAGCAGAAAGTATTCTAAGAACTAAGCCAACACAGGATTCAAGAAAGAAGATTCTGCTGATAGTGATGACTGCAATTAGGGATATAAACAATAGGCAAGAGGGGCTGGAATTTATTGGCGAAAACTGTCAAAGAAGCCAAGGTATTGGGAGCAAATAGCTATAGAGGGAAAGATGACAGAATGGGAAAATGACAAGAATTTATTTGGACTGCAGGTTAGAGAGTGCCTCCCCTTTCAGGGATTGATATCAGAGTATAGGCAACGAGAAGGACATATGGGGTCCTAAAAGAAAGACCATCACTGGTAGAGTTTTTAGTAGAATCTAGAACAGAAGCTGCCCTTTAAAACAGGAATAATTAGTAGAGCATATAAATTATTGCATGGTAACTATAAGAATCAATCAGAGGAGGTTAGAAAGGATTGAGAAGAGAGACTGGATAAGCAATTCATAAATAAACAATGAGAGGATATATGTATGTCTCCCAAATATGGAACAAATCTAGAAAATGTTGGATTTTTGCCTGAATTGTCTGCATAGATATTTCTTACCACAATTAGACTCCACAGACTTTTTCCTCAGGTAGACGGCAAATGTTGGAGGTATGATGGGAGAGAACAAAATAATTGGGAACATATTTTCTGGGAGTGCAGTGAATTGGCAGACTTTAAGGATTCTCTACAGGATGCACTGTCTGAAATGCTGGGTGGACAGATTGGTCTGATGAGGGAGATGATTTTTCTGAGCTATGATACAGAATTGGAATACCCTTTCAAATTGGGTACTCCCAATCCACCCTGTTCTACTGAAAGAATCAGCTTAACCCACTTGACTCTTGCCATCTTCCCCTCCCAGATAAAGTCCTTCAGCTCTTTATTAATTGCTACCCACAACTTCTCCTCTGTTTGATAAAAATATGCCTGACCTGTGTATAAGACTAAAGGAACTAAAAACATTTAACTGCTTGTATCTTACTATTCATATCCATATAACAGAGCTTCCATTTTCTCAGTTTTTGTATTATCTTTTGTTTAGTCTCTTCCCACATATCCTTAGCTGCTGTACTAGAATCATTTTTAATCCATACTCCTAAACATTTCATTTTGTCATGTCCCCATAAATGTGGATATTCCTGAACCACTTCATGTGTGGGTACATAATTTACTGCTATTGACTTTGTTTTAGCTTCATTAATTTTGTATCCTAAAAAGATCTGAAACATGTTCCACAACACTGTAATGTCTTTTTCTGGTTTTGTCAGATATAAAATAATATAATCTGCAAATAAAACCAGCTTTTTCTTGACTACCATACAAATTATATCCTTGAATTTCTGTGTCCCTTATTTTCATTGCCAATGGTTCAAAATATAATGCAAATAATAAAGGGGAAAGAGGACACCCCTGCCTGGTACCTCTGCTCAAACAGAAATTATCAAAGAGGACCTCACCACTTTAATTTAAGCCTCTCATCCCTCATATAGTCTCCTAATCAACTTTATATTTTTTTCAGGCAATGGAAATGCTTCCATTGCCCTGCTCATAAAATCAAAGCTTATTCTGTCAAAAGTTTTCTCTGTATCAAGACCCACCAACAACAATGGTACTTTCTTACATTCTGCTTCCCTCTGGATCATCAATGTTCTGCTAATGTTGTCAAATGTTTGCCTCCCCTCCACAAAACCACATTGATCAATATCTATTAGTTTAGGCATTACTTTTGCTATTCTTTTAGCCATTATAGACATGAACACTTTATAATTATGGTTTAGTATTGAAATGGGCCTGTATGAATCCTCATTTGATGGATCTTTATCCTCTTTAGGTAATTATAGTTGTAGACTTGTCTTGATTTTGTTAATTATGAGTATTAGTAGATTAGATTGTAGAAAGGAAGAGTTCAAAACAATGTGGAATATTAATATTGTGTTGGAGGAATTAATTAGTCTTATATATAATGAAAATTAATATGGTGGACAAATATTTCATATTTTGTTTTAAAAGAAATATATTTAAATACACAGTATGGATAGTTTTAATATATTATCTATTAATGCAAATTGATTAAATAATGGCAACAAAAGGAAATCATTAACAAAATATTTCAAATTAAATAGAGAAGACATTATATTCTTGCAAGGCACTCACTTCATAGATAAAGATATACAATATTTAAATAACTTAGGTCATGCAATGTTACCATCTGCTTCTTTTAACCAAAAGAGGAGAGGAACTGCTATTCTTTGAAGAAAATCTACTGTAATGCCTAAGGTCATGGAATCCATTAATGATCCCAAAAGAATATATACATTTGTAATAATTAAATACAATGGCAAACTTGGGTCTATGACCACGCATCGAACAGAGTAAATATCAAATGGCATATTAGTGAACATAATCCAGCGAACATTCATTTACTGAATGTTCACATCAGCGAACGTGTGAGACTGGGAAAGTAACTAGTTGTTCAATGCTTCCCCATCTCACACATCACAATATTTCAAACCCACCCAGGTGGGGGGGGCTTCACCCCCACACCTACCAGTGTTGAGGGCTTAATCTCCCACACCCCCGTAACTATATATACCAACTTTGAGATTGCACAACAGTGAAGAAACGGTCACATTTCCTGATGTTAGTCAACTACTTCCATGCCCTTTTTCCCACTGTAGTGTGGTCTCAGAGTTGGTATATATAGTTGGGTGGTGTAGGGGACAAAGCCGCCCATCTGAGAGTGTTTGAAATACTGCAGTTTGTGTGAGACAGGGAAGTCTTGGCCAACTAGTTACTTTCTCCATCTCACACTTTTGCTGAAGTGAACGCTCAGTGAATGAATGTTCACTGGATTGTGTTAGCTGATTTGCCATTTGATGTTTATTCTGTTCGATGGGTGGTCATAGACCTAGCAAATTTTTACTGGATCCCTGGAATAGGTGCAAGAGTGGCTAAAGATTACTTAAAATGATTGCAAAGTCATTGGAAGTGTAGTTTAATATGATCAGGGCATTTTAACTGCATGCCTAGTACACAATATACAAGTGAACAGAAGAAAGCTATAATACTGGCATCAGCTAAAGCACTAAATAGGTGGGTTAGTAATAATAATTTAGATGATTTACTAATAAAAGCAGAATATAAGTCACTGTTCTTCACTCATTATTCTTATGTGCATAGAACACAAACTAGAATTGATAAGATTTATGCCTCTACAGATTTACATAATAAAGTGAATTCTTTTAAAACTATTCCTTGTCCTTTACCTGATCATAATGCACTATGTATTAATATAGGAATAGATATAAGGAAATTTCAAATTATTTATAGAATCCCAGTATATATGATGAAACTAAAATAATTTAAGAGTTACTTTAATGAACAAATTGAGATTTTTTTTTTATCTTTGAATGATAATGGTTAGGCTAGTAAAGTCATACTATGGGACTCCTTAAAATGCATATTAAAGATATAATAAGAAGATGGGCTAGGAATAAAATGAAAGAATGGGATAAAGAGATGTTAGCAATACAAGATGAAATGCACAAGGCAAGGTTTGAACAACAAACAAAGAAATTAGATAGTACTGAAGTCATTAAAAATGAATAACCAAATATCAATCAGTTTTAATACATAAAGTGGAGACATCTTCAGAAAAAAATAAAATTGCACAGTTATGCAATGACTTAAAAATCTATATAGATTAGCTAATAGAAGTAAGATGTTAAGCAAAAGGGAACAAATCAGTAATATCTGAAATCCTCACACAAATAGCCTTATTTCAGACATAGAGGAAATGCTAAATATGTTTTAAAAATTCCATGACGATCTTCATAAAGACAAAAATAGTAATCTTGATGATTACAAAATTGACAAGTATTTAAAGAAAATGTCACTAATGAACTTAACGACCAAAAAATATCTTAGTTGAATAAGATTATTACCCTGATAGAAGTTAAAGAAGCTTTAAAAAAGGGAAAAATTGTATAGATCCAGGGTTAGATGCTATTAGTATGGAATTATATACTCTGCTTCTGTTAAATGTTTTAGAATTACTGAGTGATGTTTTCTGGAAAATTCAAAGTGACAAAATAATTCCTCCCTTATGGAAATTTTCTGTAATGTCACCTATACTTAAACAAGGAAAGGATAATAAGTTAGTTTCCTCATATGTACCTATTTCAGTATTAAATGTAGACTATAAAATATTTACTTCCATTTTCACTATAAGATAAAGAGATATAGTAAGTATATTAATTAATAAATATCAAACAGGATTTATAGATTAACATGCAATAATATAAACGGGTAGTAACTATCTTAGATTAAGCAAAATAAAGGAATAACACATTTTCCCTAATTAGCTTAAATATTGAGAGAGTGTTTGATTCTGTAGATTGGAACTACTTGTTTAAAACCTTAGAAGTATTTGCATTTCCAGAACAATTTACTGGAATATTAAAAAACCTTTATAGAGACTCCACATCAAATGTTAAAATTGGATCTTACATTTCTCAAGGATTCACTTTAAACAAAGGCACAAAGCATGGGTGTCCCTTGTCTCCTCTACTATCTGCATTAGTTATCAAACCCTTAGCTAACAGTATAAGAAACAATGAAAAAATTGATGGATACTCAATTAACAGAGATTGTCAATCTAAAATACATCTTTTTGCAAATTATATTTTACTAACTATAGGAAATTTAAATTATTCAATTAAAGAAATAGATTAGGAAATTGAAAAGTTTCAAGAACTATCACTGCTGAAATTTAATAATAATAAAACTGACACTTTGGTGTTAAATCAATTACTAGATAGTAAGTTTAAATATAAATATAAATATAATTGAAAAGGAAAAATCTATCAGTTTTGAAAATATAATTAAGAAGTGATACTCCTTATTAACAACTGGAATTATTTTTTTTTACTTTTGATGATAGGTTAGCACTTATTCAAATGATTATATTACTCAATAATATATACATATTGCATTCAATAGTGTTAATACTTGACAAAGCACTTTTAAAGAAAATAGAAAAATGTCAACTTCATTCTTATGGTATCCTAAAAAGCTGAGAATTGCTTATAGAAATCATACAAAATTATGGAGTATGGTGGCTTTGGCTTCCTAGATGTAAAAACTTATTTTATTGCTGAACATTTTAACTCTGTGATAGTCTGGATAGATTCAACTTACACTAGTCAATGTATAACTATCCAGAAGAAGGTTATACTAAATTCTTATAAGTTTATTAAGTATGATAAATTAGAAATATGTAATAATCCTTCATCTGGTTAACACAATTTACCTTATAAGGAAATGCATTTCAGTCATTAGACTCTGCATACATGAAATCAATTCTTAAAACAGTTAAGAAATGTGTTTTTAAAACTTCATTAATATCAAAATGGATTTTTTGTGCTTTCCCATTGCACACACCTCTAGATTTAAGGAAACTCAGAACAATGTTAAAATTAATTTACTAAAAAGGAATGAATTAGTATTATGGTCTGATTTCTTTTAAAAAGGAAAGGCTAAGTTCCCAGAATATTTAATGAAGGAATATAAGTTGGATGAATCTGCTTACCAGTTAATATTATCCATCAGTAAGAAATTAAATTAATTTGTGGATAATATGAGCAAAGAGGAACATAATACTATTCCCTCATTAAATGAATATATAAATGCTATTATTGAAGGTGGATTGACCTACAAAGGACACTTGTCTAAGTTGTATAAGTTAATTAGAAATAATAATAATAATTTTGATGGAAAATTCTGAAATTCTTTAAATAGTTGACTGAGTGACTCAATAGATGGTAAGAATAAAACTTTGTTACTTAAATCAGTTAGTCAAACTTCTTCAAGTTTATACTGGAAAGTTTGTATGTGGAAAGATATACATAGAATGTTTGCTGCTCCCTGGAAAATGTCTAAGTTTAGTAAAATGTCTTTTTCAGTTTGTTAGAGCTGTACTAAAGATGTAAAAACTGATTGGATATGCATGTTTATAGATTGTGAAAAACTAAATGTATATTGGGAAGAGATAAGTATGTTTTAAGGGGATATAATCTGATAATTGTCCTTTAAATAGATCAGTAATACTAATGAATGTTCTACGTTCTGTATCTGTAAGTCAAAGAGCAAAACATGTTTTGCGCTCTCTTGGCAGTTGCTAGAAATTTGATTACAAAAAAAGGAAATCAAACTCATACTGCCTATATTCAAAGAAGTTTTAAATTTAACAGCAACACTATGTAAAACTTTAAAATAAATGAACAGAGTAAGATCTATAAATCATACTAACACATTTAGTGTTTGGGATAATATTGAAATGCTGCTATTGAAATACCAAGACTTTTAATGTGTTAATTGTATAAGATTACGTTGATGATTCAATGTATTACTCTCACTGTATAACAATATATAATGTTGAATTCCTTCCTTTTTGTGTATATATTGTAAATATGTTACATTAATAATCTTTTTCTTATAACAAAATAATAATTTGGAAACAAAAAGGTTGTACCTGAACAGATAATCCCAGCAGTCTGCATATGCAGTTGTTCTGGTATCCATGCATCTTTAAAAATAAGATCACATTGCCATGGGTAAGTTTCAGTGCCACTACAGTTAACGTTGTTTTTCCACATTATTCCACCATCTTTTCCAAAATAAGAATTATTTTTTACTGATACAACAGAACCACACTTTAGAGCAGTGCATGAAACATTGGCTAAATTTTGGTCAAGTATAGAATCATATATTTGGAATTTTGGTCTGGCCTCAGCTTCCATCACAAGTTTCCCAGCACAGGGACTTGATCCATTCTCCAACCAAATTTTCATAACACCTGAAATAAAAATAAAGATTTTAATATTCAATACTGTACCTCTGGGCAAAGAAATATGTATCAAATGCATATCATTGACTGAAATATTTATAAAACATATGCACTACAGATAATAAAATCACTAATAAAGGAATTCCTTTGAAGCAAGTTATAGTAGCACATGACAAGTATTGCACTTACAGTTTTCGATAAAGTTATATGTATATAAACATATGAACAGGATAGCACCTATGGCAAGGTGCCTCTTTATGTAAACATATGAACAGAGCAGCTTGCCATAGGTGCTCAGCATAATGATTGGGTCTCACTCATCAAATATTCTACTTGTTGTCAGGTACTGCTGTTTTTACAACTCATGATCACCAAGCAGTATCATTTCATGGCCTCAAGAATTGGAGATCATGAAACTATGAAGAAAAGAAAACATTTGGTATTACATAATACCAACTGGTTGACTCTCTTCTTGTTTGTATGATCCCGGTGTTAGTGTGGATAAGTAGCAGGTGATATGCAGGTGCAGGGGGCTTGTCTCCTACAGAAACATTTGTTTACATGTTCTTTCTTTACACTGTTTTGGGTACTGTGTGTGGTTAATTCAGTGTGTGTGTGTGTGTGTGTGTGTGTGTGTGTGTGTGTGTGTGTGTGTGTGTGTGTGTGTGTGTGTGTATGTGTGAGAGGGGGGGGGGTCCAGGTGTTGGGCTGCTTCCTGGTAATTCAGATGCCATGGTGAACCATATGTTGCTTCCTGGCAATTCAGTTGCCATAGTGATCCATGTGTGTGCTCAATCAGTGAGCAGGCTGTGATGAGTAGGGACTGAGTAGAAACAATTAGCCACACAAAAAGTAATGGAACTGTACACCTAAATGAGAACACCTAAAACTCCAGTAACATTTGCAGTATGTACCTCAAACAGCATTGCATTAAACATTCTTACCCATTCCTTCTTCCAAGGAAATACCAGACACCAGTCCTGAATACATTTCAGAAAAATAAGTAAATAAAATAAAAATAGAAAAAGATCTCCACATTGCACAAACCTGACAAATCCATTATCCATCTTTTTACTTTTCCCTTGAAGTCATCCAAAAGATATCTTATGATGTGAAGTCCTACTCTGATCTGATTGATCCCTCCAAAACCACTTTCCTAGCACTGACACACAAAAGCATGGTCAGAATCCCTAATACATACACAATGTTGTGGCTTAAATGCAAAACTCCCCCTCTTGGTGATAAAACCACTCAACTAGTCTCCAAATCCACCTGGCAGAAATGCTAAGATAATAATAATTTCACCAAAACAAAAAATACTGAATTCATAATGAACTGAAATTCTTTATATCTCTTCTTGCCCTTTATTGCTTCTGAAGACCCAGAAAAACCAAACAAAAAAACAAAACCAAACAAAAAAAACAAAGGCTTTCCCCACTCAAAATAATTAAAAATAAATACTATATATATATATATATATATATATATATATATATATATATATATATATATATATACAACCTCTCCAAAAATTCAAAATCTTTCTCCTTAACTTAATTTGGCTTGCAGTATTTGATTTTGCACATCCAGCAGGGAGCTGGGACATGTATCATGTTTCTGTTGTAAATGCATCAGGCTTATCAACATGCTTATGTCTGCTACAGCTACTGCTTTGCATGTTTTCACATCCTAGAATGTGTTACCAGCTGCTGCATTGCCTACAATGGAGAAGTGGCCAGCAGCTCATGTGAGATCAGTACTCAGACAAGGAGGTTATAAACATCATAGAGGGTGCTGATGCCAGCTATGTGGGATATGCTGTGCCCCTTGGATCTATAATGAAAGATCACAGTTTTGACTATCATGGCACAATGATGGCTCAAAGTTGCAAATGTAGAAAAAATAAAGAAAACAGTCAAAAATCATATTATTGCCATCTGCAAGAGAAGTACAGCATCACATAATCCATAAAGGAGGAGATGTGGTCCTGAGCAGGATAAGGACCATAGAAGGAAGCACTCTTTGGGTTGACACAAGCTCAATAAAATTGGGCAGTGAAAGACTGAATGACTCCACCCCTTGAAAAATGTTTTTACAAAGGTTGCTTTAGTTTGCTATAGATGTGTACAGAGGCACTGTTTGCTTTAGTCTCTACTTAATGTGCTACATAAAGTGTATTTTTACATTGTCTGATTTTTTTTTAATCTCCATATTCCAGTGTGCACCATATAAGTTTCAACTAGTCCTTCCGACAGTCTGCTGAGTTTTACCATTTCACTACAGTGCACACAATATAGCCAACAGTCAATGCTGCATGATCACCTAATGACAATCACTTGCACTGTGATACTGTGACCAGTAAGACTTCATAAATGATTCACAAGGCTATCGGTGTAACTCCCTCCCAATGAAAATGAAAGTTGGTTTAGACATTTACATTTGTAAAATTCTAGCCCAGTATGGAAAACATGATTAGAGTGTTCCACACTATATTGCCCTGAATCCTGGACAAGTTCCTGGTGGTTATGTGTCATTAGCCTGAAAGCTATACAAAGTTCCCAAGAACACCAGCAATCATTTTGCAGCGATGTAATTGTTCTGTGGTAGTGAATCTGCCTCAGGTCATTTGTGCTTCTGACTGCATTAAGATAAATTTAAATGCTCCCAGTGAGGAATAAAACACATCAACTGTAAAGGTGGCATCCACTGAAATTCCAGCTCATTTGCACACCATACAGGAAAATCCTTCAGTTTTGAGCAGCACACTTTTGAGCAGTTGACATAATGCCTTCATGTGAAAGACCTGTTCCCTGAGGTTTGCTGCATATCAAGAGGACATTTTGTCCATGACTATGCAACTATGAACACAAAACTTAGGTGCCCCATATATATACTTATACATACATAGATAGATATAGATATAGGTATAGATGTGTGTGTTTATATATATACAAGAACGAAAGTTCACTACTTCAAACTTGTAATAGGAAGCCTCACTTCTGCGAAAGTTCACTTTAACGAAAGTGAACTTTTGTATAAGTGCACTTCACCAAAAACATAGCAGCACAGTGGAGGACATAAAAAACAAGCTATGTCCTCCACTATGGTGCGATAGTCATGGACCTTAGGGTTAGGGCACGAGTTAGGGTAAGGGGATAGTTAGTAAAGCTATCCCCTTACCCTAACCCATGCCCTAACCCTAAGGTTCGTGACTATCGCACCATAGTGGAGGACATTGCTATGTCCTTCACTGCGCTGCAGTCGTCACGGACCTTAGGGTTAGGGCACTGGTCATGGTAAGGGGATTGCCCTATGGGCTATCCCCTTACTATGACCCATGCCCTAACCCTAAGGTCCATGAGTACTGCACGGACATTCAGTACAACATCCGTTCGTTGTACTGAGCTTCGCGTAAGTGCACTTTCGATTAAGTGCACTTTCTGCAGTGAGCATTCCATGCATTATTTCTAATTAGTGAAAATTCGATCTAGTGTATAGCACCCATATATATATATATATATATATATATATATATATATATATATATATATCTATAGATAGAGAGAGAGAGAGACAGAGACAGAGAGACATTTATCCATCCATTCATCCATCCACAACCCTTTTTTTCATTTCTGAAAATGGGGTTGGGGTTTCACTTCAACAGTGACAAACATCTAGACATGATGTTCACAACATTAGGTGGCTAGCCCTGCAGGGGTTGATGTCCTTCTACATCACTGTTGCAGTTTTCTTAACATTAGGGATGTCCTGCCCAGAGCAGCCCAATGTCTGACCAGTATACCAAAGCCTAATGATCTTGTATGCACAAAACACATAACATAGGGCATAAACATGTTGCACAGAACATAGGGCATAAAAGTGATATATGGATGCAGTGGTTTACTATCAAAATGTGGAAAATCAAACAATTTTCCACTTTTTAATTAAATTCGTTATCCGAATTTGGTAACACAGAATTACCAAAATGTCAGCAATGGTAACCACAGAATCGACATTCAAACACTAGAAGTTCCAGTGTCAAAATTCCATCTTACCAGTAAAGTTTTTGCTGGGGTCCAAGGCCCCCTCTACATCCCCCCATGGGGGGGCTGCACCACCACACTCACTGCATATTATATATTCCAACTAAGAGATTGCAATACAGTGAGGAAAAGGTTAAATTTCCCAATCCCCACTGTAGTGCGATCTATTATCAGAACATCAATCCCACAATAGCAAATGCACACAACCATTAGTTAATGAGGATTCAAAAATTTCCAGATCGGCATTATTGAAATTGGAAAACACACATTTGGCCATCCCAGAATCACATAATTGCTGTTCCACATTTTGATATTAAACCAGATGTAGTTACTCAGAACTCCTTTGCCGTTAGTTTGACACCATTACTGCTCATTTGTCTGAATGCCTTGTTGCTGTGCTGAATACCTAGCCATCAGATAAGTGCCCCATTGGGGCTTTTCCTTTTCTTTGGTCTTGTATTTTGTTTATTTTTACCTAGAATTCATGTCATCCAAGAAGGGAAAATGTCAGTGTGGGAGGCAGATTCCCCATAAAGATCATCATGAACAGTATCTCTTTTCTTTTGCTGCTTCCCACGACCATACATCTTGTAGTATCTGAAATGCATTTGTGCCCAAGACACTCAGAAGCTGTTTGAATTCCCTGGCCATTTATCTTAAAAACCAACAGCTTAAACAGTTAGCCTGGGGTGACATGGCAGAATTCTTTAACCCCAAGATACTCCTGCTAGGTAAGAAGAGGGCTAAGAAGTCTGATCTGACTTCTTTACCTGCCCAGTCTCCATTCCCTCTAGAAGTGAGTAATGTCTCTTTAGACCATTCAGCATCTATATTGCATTCCTCTATCATGATCCCATCAGTGGCCAGCACAAATCCATCTTTTTGCACATCCTCTGAGGCTTTGTATGCATCTGCTCCAGATGTCAAGAGGGAACCATGGTTGATTATCTTGGGGAGTCCTAGAGGGATTCCACAGATATTGGTCAAATCGAATTTCACCAAGGGTTAGAACCTCTGGTATTTGTTAGGGATGATGTCCCTTCCAAGAGAGGACAAAAGATGAAGCATGTTTTGGTCCATCCCAAGGATCTTCAAAGAGAATGACAAGAGTTTAGTCAGGGCTTGTTGTCTGTCTTGATGGTCCTGAAGCCTTCTCAAGGGGTTTTAGTACCTGCCCCTCCTTGGACTGCTACCCCTTCTAAATGGCTTAGGGAACTGGATTCCTTGGATAAGGATTCAGAGTCCAATTATGAAACTTTGTGCTATTCTTCACAGATGCCTTCACCTTTGACTTATGGTTCTGGTAAAGAGGAGTCTGTTAGCCCTGAGTTTCCTTTTTCAGAAATTGTTCTTTGGGGACACAGTTGTTAGGATGCCGGAATACTTTAAGTGGAATTCTTCTCAGGCGTCTGATATTCAGAGAAGATATGATGACTTGCATTAGGTGGATACTCTTAAACCACCTGTAGTTCCTCCTGTGTTGGATGCCTTATTATATACTTTCATGGCTACTTCCAAGTCTCCTGGTTCTCAGCCTCCTGTTCCTAAGAAACCTGATAGGTTCTATAAGGTTCCTGAGGATTATCAATTTTTAATTAAATGTCCTTCTGCTGATGCTGATCCTGCTGTGGTGTTAGTCTCTTCTGATAAACCTTCCAAGCTCTTGCCTTCTTCCAAACATTGTCTTCTAATGGGGCTGGTAGGGCAATGGAGAGGATTGGTAAGAAAGTTTGCACTGCTTGTATTTTGGCCTTTGGGGCTATTAATTTCTAGATCCACATGACCAGGTATGCTCTGGCCTTAATTACTCAGGTTTGTCAAGATTTTCCTGACCTCCCTGATTCTGAAGAAAAATCTTCTGCCTTATCTATTTTAGGTTCTGCTCACCACTCTACCAAGTGTAGGTATGATGCTACTGATGTCTTTTCCATGGCTGTGCCTTTTGGGTATGTCATGAGGTGTTATTCTTGACTTCATCTCCAGTCTTTACCTGAAGACATTAAGGCCAAGTTTTTGGGTGCTCCTTTGGATAATAAACATCTTTTTGGGACTGCTGCTGCTGGCCTGTTTAAGTTTCTTCAACAGAAAGGCACAGCCTTGCAGGACCTTAATCATATTTTGTCTCTCCTATCCCTAAATTCCAGGGAAATTATCCTTCTAGATTTGCTATTGTTCAAAGATAAACCCATTAGGCCCCCAAGGGCAGAAAGGGTGTTAGGCAGGCCCCCTGTGCTAAGACTTCTCAAATTTCTGTGGTCCAGATGCCTCCTTTATCTGATAAGCCTCTTCTCTTTGACAAATAGTCCCTCTTTTCTTAGACCAGATTCCTTTGTCCCTTTGTCTTTCCCTTTGTCTTCCAAATTGGGTCTCATCACTTCAGACTCTTGGGTTCTTTCTATCATCCATAAGAGTTACTTCATGGTATAGAGATTTCTACCTCCTTTTTCAGGGATTCCTCAACCTCCTCTAGAGCAACTTCCCATTTCCTGTAAGTCCCAGGATCCCTGGTGAACCAAGGAATCATTCAACTTGTTCCTCCTTCCCAAGTTGGAAAGGGTTTTTATTCCAGGATTTCATGGTTGCTTGAAACGAGGGCAGTTGGAGACTATTCTGGATCTCTCCCTGCTGAACACCTTACTCAAGATCCCTTCTTTTCAGATGCTTACTCTTCAAACCCTGTTTCCTCTTTTACTACCCCAGCCTTTTCTGGTGTCCTTGGATCTGAATCTGGATCTACCTTCATATCCCCATTGACCCTCTTTTCAGAAAGTTTTTGTGTTTCTCTTTTTTTTCCATTCATTTTCAGTTTTCTGCTTTGCCCTTTAGCCTCTCTACTGCCCCAAGAGTATTCACAAAATGCCTAGCTAGTGAGATTGCTTTCTGCAGGCTCCAAAGCATTCAGATTTTTTCTTATCTAGATAACCTTTTGTTTCAGGTGCCTTCTCCCAGTGACCTGCTAGAGAATTTGGATATCACCATCTCTCTTCTTCAAAGTCTGGGGTTTATTATCAACTTCCAAAAGTCTCGCTTGACTCCCTCTCAGGATCATGTGTATCTGGGATACAGGATTCGGGCAGTGCCAATGTTGGCCTCTTTTCTACCTCCAAAATTTTGGCTGAAGCATTGCCACCCTGTTGATTATAGTGTACCTCTCCTTCCTTGTCTAAAGAAAGAGTTAAGAGTGGTTGCTTTCAGTCCAGGCCTACCGTTTCAGCCTCCAGTTCCTTCTCAAAACCTGTTCACCAATGCCTCAGACATGGGGTGGGGGGTCTTCATTTGGTCACTTGAAAGTTCAGGGTCTCTGGCCCTCCCCCATCAGAACTCAGACCATATCAACATTAAAGAGATGGGAGCTCTGATTCTAGCCCTTCAAGCTTTTCACCCTATGTTATCTCCAGGTCATGTCAAGGTATATACAGACAACACTACATTGGTGGGGGATGTCAAAAAGCAGGGAGGAACAAAATCTTACCTTCTCTGGAAGATGGCTCTTCAGGCTTGGGAGGTACCTGGCAGTTATCAGTTAACTCTTCAGGCAGTATACATTTCTTCATGGCGCAATCTAATGGTACACTTTCTGAGCAGGTCCAAAGCACAGGCTCAGAAATGGATGCTTCATATAGACATATTTCTGGACATTGTCCATTGGTAAGGTATTCCTCAGGTAGATGCTTTTCTGCCTCCCCTCTAAACAGGCAGCTCCCTCTCTTCTGTTTCAGAATGTCATGACATTTGAAGTAGAAGACAGGCACCCTTTCTTTTCCTTGGAAGGGCAGAAATCTTGCACATGACTCCCTTTTGGTCAAGCCAGCACTGGTTCCCCCTCTTAATGTATCTGGCCAGGGGCAATCATCACACTTTACCTCACTGGTTGGACCTCCTCACACAGGACATGGGTTCTCTCATTCATCCTCACTTGTCCACTCTTCAACTAACACTGTGGATGATAGGGTTTTGATCCCTTTCAGGCACCTCTTTTCTGAGAACATGCTCAGGGTTTTACAGGTGGCAAGGAAACTCTCAACCAGGAAAATCTTATATGTCCAAATGGAAAAGATTTTCTGTATGGTGCCATGCTCCTAACTAGGACCCTTTTTCAGTGTGTGTCCCTTTGGTCCTCTCTTATTTAAGGATCAGATGAAGTGATAAAAATGAAGAGTTCTTCATCTTTTTTAAGTACACGTGTCATTTGCTTGGAAAAATTAGGGCTGTGAGTATTGCAGAGATTAACTGAATTGTTACAGTTGCCATTCATTCATTGTACATGTAGATAGTAGTAGCAGCATCTCATATGCTTGTCTCAATTGTCTCTTGAATATCAACCAAGTGAACACACACACACGCACACACACACACACACACACACACACACACACACACACACACACACACACACACACACACACACACACACACACACACACACACACACACACACACTACATAGAGACACACACACATAATATGGCTGCTGTGCAAATCTAACACACATGTAAGTATTTTGTTCCCATCTGCAAAACACAGTAGTGACTGCAATGCCCCTGAAATATGTATTTGCCTTGTCAGAGTGGTCTTCGTAGATGATGCCATCATCTTTATATGATCTGGTTAATATATCCTATTATGAGAGTGGTGTGCAAAGTGTGGATGTACTATTTCCTGTTGTGTTTCCAATGTGCAGGTATACTTTAGGAAACAGCTTGTCAAACTAGATGCAAACATATGTCAGGAATGCATGTAGCAGAAAGGAGACATATGGAGCTGCTTCCCAGTATGTTGTGTACATTACACCCTTAAATATCCACATACAAACACACACATTTTTGTGATCATGCTTCTGTGTTCATACTTGTGAAGGACTTCTGCCCACATTAATACATGTATAAGACAATCAGAATGTGT
This sequence comes from Protopterus annectens, assembly GCF_019279795.1. Lineage (NCBI taxonomy): Eukaryota > Metazoa > Chordata > Ceratodontiformes > Protopteridae > Protopterus > Protopterus annectens. The sequence goes on from NC_056725.1 coordinate 664,411,475, forward strand.
ATTGTCATTATAAAGGTATACATGGTATGTAACAAATCATTTTTGGTATTTATTTCTGTAGTGTAGTTGATATTAGGGAACACGTACTGAGATACCAAATTTCAAGTGCATGGACACAGGTAACACATGACTGAGTGTAAATATGTGTTCAGCCATTAAAAAGTGCCTTCCCTTCGGTTGTGTTTTTACATAAACTTTAAAAGGATGAAAACTAACTAGTCAGTAAACATAAATAATGCATGCTAATAAGCAACTTCTATAGTGCACTGTCAAGCAGCTCGTTTGCATGGTTGATGGCTAAGAGTTTTCACATGTGAGTTACACATTTAAGGACTCTAGCTGAACCTGAGAATTACTTATCCATACTGGCTATGGTGGACACAGCTAACAGATATTATGGTGTTTCCCATTTTTGAATTTTTATTTCAGTAAGAGAGAGACAGAGATGTTGGATAAGTGATATAGGTATGTCAGAGTCAGGTAAGAAGATCAGGTAAGGAAGCAGATGGGGACAAATAGGACAAAAATACAAGGGACAGGGATTGTGAGGGACACAGTCAGTTGGGGACAACATCACTGGGGACAGGGAGCAGACATCAGATGCTCATGCCCATCAAACATGGGGACAGTGAGAATCTATTCTTCATCCTTAGAACTGTCATCACTATCCTCCTCCTCATCTTGTTGGAGTGCTTGATTTTTTTTGCCCAGAATCTGGATCTCCATCCAGCTAAGGCATGAACCAATGATACTTTCCACAACCTCATGCACCATGCCTGGCATCTCCTGGCGGATGACAAAATCACCACCTCCGTCAATACTCCCCAGAGGGTACCACTGCATCATTTTCTGGGGTAATAATATCTGATGTGGAAGGCCCAGGTAGTGCAGGGGTTGCAGAGGCAATACTGCCAGGTTGGGTCCCAGATGTGCTGGGCATCAGTACAGCAGTTGTTGGGGAGGCAGGCTGAGCTGCACTGGTTGACCTGCCTCTCTGTGCTGTAAATCATTTTGTGAGTTGGCACCCATTGATGACATCAGTATGTTATGACTACACATATAAACTTAAAAAAGAGAGATAAGGGATGGGGTAAGAGAAAAAAGAAGATAATTAGTACCATCATATGTGACATACAATAAATTACTATGATATAAATAAAGAAATGTTACTTTCGCATTAAATATAATTTTTAAAACTACAAACTATGACTGATGATTGTTCCAAGTTTTCCTTAGGGTCTATATTAAAACAGCAATCACTTAAAAAAGCAAACGCTGATTTATCAACCCCATGTAAGCGAAAGCTTACAATCCTGAACACTCGGAACAGCGATTTTTTTCCCCAGGAAAAAAAAATCACTGTTCCAAAAAAAAAAAAAAAAACTTTAAAACAATGCATAAAGTGGGAGGCTTTGCCCGACACCCTTACTTAAATATACCAACTCTGAGAGCGCACTAAAGTGCCAAAAATGGCAAAGTAATGGAAGTGGCCAAGCAAATTCTTTCCCAGGGAAAGAATTCGCTTAAAAGCCGCTTCTCTATTTTGCCTTTTCATTCTTTTAAGTTTGATCAAGGCGCATTATTTCGAATGCATCTTCGATCACTTAACAGGAACCCTATCTTTACAATATGCATATATATTGCAGATATGCTTGATCAAATAATACAGATTAAGTTAACAGCATGGCATGTATGCCAATTTTGTTGAAATTATTATGTAATATTTTTAAATTATTGTACTATATATTTTTTACCAGTGGGGTACGAGCCCACAACATCTGAATACAATATTATAATTGACTCCTACAGTTGGCTTGAGATACAGACTGAATCATACATGCTTCATTTTACAATTAAGATATGGATGCTTAATTTGCTAACAATGTATTCAAGGGCAATACTTTAGCTAAATTTTTTTTTTGTTTTGTGCTACATACATGCCTCTTGCTTCCCTTAGTCTTAACAAATGATCACCAAGGGCATCTCTGTTTGCTGCTATCTCCTGGGTGGCTGCAAAGAAAAAGGGGAGAAAAAGAGAACAGCATTATGCACACCAGTCTTGGATATATCCAACTTTCTATCTAATTTTAAGTATTTGTATCTGTATACTTATACAACTGTGGGGTATCAGCAATCCTAAACTCATCCAGCCACTGGTTGAGTTGTTCCTGCTTCTGCCTTTCAGGTCATTTCAGTAGTGCCTGCATTGCTCTCCAGTGCATGGAATGCCAGTTGCACTGGAGACAGCCTTGGCAGTAGCCTAAGGCTGTGGCACTTCACAAGGAGTGCAGTGAAAGTTCTGGACTCCACTACACCCCACCTTTGAGCCATAAATTGGGCACCTTTCCTTCTTGCTCTTGCCATGTCAGTACAGGTCCAATAGCAACAGAGTGTTTTCCCACCAATTTGAGATACCACATTTTACAGCTAGTGTGTAAACTCAAACAACTATGCCAACCACATCTGCAAGGTGCTAAGTGAAGAGAAACAGTGCCAAACAGAGAGGAAGGCACTTTATGAACTAGGAAGGGTAATGTGACATTTACCATGACTTTTTGTTTTGGATGCTGCTGTAACAGTTAATTAATGTAACTTTGCAGGCATGTATTAAGGGTATAAATTGTATAACCTGGCACATTTCTTAGTATTTTACACAATGATAAAAGTAATTTGCACAATGTGGGATTCAAACCTATCTAAAATAGACAAAACATATTCTTCCAAAGAGGTGTATTTTTCATCCTTGCCACAGAAGAAGTGCTTATCAGATATGCTAATTAACTATATATACACAAGACAGAGTGTGAGGTTAACCATGTATGCGTGTGACCTGACAAGATCCTGGTTTATGCATTCGTGTGTGTGACTAACACTGAAGTATAAATTCCATCCAATGTCAGAAAAGACAATTATAATTACAGAAAGATAATTGTCAGTATACCCTCAGTCACACATGTAATTCTTATGAGCTCCATTGCTATACATAGTTATTGTTATTCAAAATTATGATTACATTGTTCTTTCTTTTTTTAAATTGAGTAGACAATTATTAAGTGAGTGTGCTAGATTAGAACCTTGGTTCACCTGTATAGTGAGCATTAAATTTTACCATTTGCCACAGGGAAGGGGAGTGTTAAGTGTATTGTTTACATTCATTACTGTGCAGAGTGCTAATTGCAGCTGAGACCTTGTTTGTCTGACCTGCTCATTAGTTATACATATACATTAAAGAGTTGAATGCTTAATCATGTATGTGTGTGGTATGAAAGTTCAGAAAATAAATATTTAATTGTACAACCATAAGTCTACTGATACACTTTGTTACACATTTAATATATATCTGATATCCTGTGTATGCTCAATGCACCTGTTAAAGATAGTTATTTCTTTGTGTAATTATTTTTCTAATGTTAATTTTTATATAAAATAAACTGGAAAAGCAGTAATAAAACTTTAAGCTTTGCTGTATTAAAACCCAGGCTCATCTGTATTGTAGCCCTTAACTTACACTTACTGCCACAGGACCTACTAATCAGCAGATGTATATTTTCACATTCATGCTATTTATGTTTGATCACCACAGCACAGTGCCATTTAGCATGTTTGTTCAGTACCAAACCACACATGATACAATGTATCTATTATGAAAGTGACAAGTGTCTCCTTGGTGTCTGCAGGTATTGTTGCCTTCTCCCAACACTGAGTGAGGTATTTTTGTGGCCTTTCCAGTTGTTGTAGGTGTCTAATGAGATACATACCAAATGGGGTGTTGTATTCTATAATAAGTCTAATGAGGGATGAGTATAGAGGGATTATGACATTTTTCTTCCTTGATGAGAAACCTTTTGTAATGAGATGTGCCAAGGACCTTCTGACTACAGTGGCAATGTGGTTATCAAAGGAGAGGTTGCTGTTAACCTGTGTCTCCAGGTCTCTTATCACACCTTTGGTATTTAATGGACTACCGCCTATGTGGTAGTACATGGGCACCGAATTTTTCCAAAAGGAAAAGACAATGCACTTTTTGGCATTGAGCTTAAGGCCATGGTTCTGGCACCAGTCATTGGTGTCAGTGAGGCCTTTTTGTAGAATGTCTACATCAGTTGGAGAATCAATTATGGCTCCCAGTTTGCAATCATCTGCGAACTTGGTCAGCCAGAGTCCCTTTGTGCTGGCTTGAACATCAGAGAGGTAGATGCCAAACAGGAGAGGACCTAGGACCCATCCCTGTGGGACACCACTTGTAACTGGTCAGTAGTCAGATTTGGAGTCTGCTACTTTCACAGTGTGGGTTCTATCAGTGAGTCAGTTTGCAACCCACCTTATGACATAGGGGTTTATGCCTAGTTTAGTGAGTCTATCTATAATTCTTGAGTGAGGGATGGTGTTGAAGGCCTTGGCAAGATCTAGGTAGGCTGTGTGAACTACCTTGCCCTCATCCACAGCTCTGATGAAAGACTTGAAGAAGTCTATCCGGTTGAGCAGGCATGATCTACCTTTCACAAATCCAAACTGCATGGGCTCCAGAGTCTGGTGATTCCCTATGTCCTTATTTATGAGGTCCATGATGATGCACTCTATAGCATTACATATCAGACTTGTCAGGCTAATGGAGTAGTAGTTCCCAGGGTCTGTAGTTACTCCCCCTTTGTGGCATGGGATGACCATAGCAGTGAGCCATTCAGTAGGAACAAAGCCTGAAATGAGGCTGTGATTGAGCAGGGTTCTCAGGTGTGGTGCCAGTTCACTTTGCAATTCATGTAGAACACAACCAGGGATTTTATCAGGTCCCATGGAAGCTGTATTCTTGGCTTTGAACAGTGTGGTTTTTACCTGTGCAGCCATGATAATAGGGACTTGGCATTCCTCAGGTATTGTGATAGGCCCTTTAGGGGGTGAAAGGGGGGTACAGTTCGCACTGAACCTGTCGGCCAATATGTTGGCAATATCAGTTGGTTCTGTATATGTATTGCCATTGTGCTGGAACTCAGAGCAGATCTGAGTATTGCCATGTAGATTTTTTACATCACTATAGAATGCCTTGTGGTTGTCTTTAGAATCTGCAGCAATTTGTTTTTTGTAGCTAGCTTTAGAGGATTTGATGATGGATCTCAGTTTTTTGCTGAGGCTAACAAGGGAGTTCTTCCAGTCTTGGGACTTCACCCTTTTCTGCAACAGTTTTTTCCTTCAATTGCAGAGTTTGTTCATGGTGGGGGACCACCAAATTGGCTTCCTTTTTTGGAGGAGAGTGTCTTGGTTCTGTTTGGTATGGCCCGTTCCATGCACTTGTGTATGTGCTCAAGCAGTGCACTGGTGTATGATTCTGCAGTTATGCACCTATTTTCCATTTGCATGGGTGTTGTGAAGTTAGCCACCTCTGTTTTTAGAAGCCCAAAATTGTATTTAGAGAAATTTTCTTACGGTGGTTTCTTTTAGGGGAGTGAGGGTGGGATGTGGATATCCATGTTAACTAGCTTGTGGTCAGATCTGACCAGGGAGGAGTTGATTACTGGTGTAGAGCAACTGTTGCCCATGTTACTAATGACCAGGTCAAGGATGTTTATACCCCTGGTGGGGATAAGAATGAATTGGTCTAGGGCATTGGCATTAATGAATTCCAGAAAATGTTGTGCAAGTGTGTTGGTACATGAGTAATTTTCCCAGTTAATGGAGGGGTAGTTAAAGCCTCCCAGTATAAGGGTATTGGGTTGTACTCTAATATCTTCCAGTGTGTTTAGGAATGTGGAATGGGAGTCTTGGGACATGGTGGAGGATTTATAGCAGGCTACAACTTGGATTGCAATTTTACCCAGTGTTAGTTGTACCTGAAGTATCTCTGATGCATTATGTTGGGCTACTTGTCTGGAGGTGGGCATATCCTTTATGATATGGAGACACCACCACCTTTAGTGCTTTGGTCCAGGTTTAGGGGCTGAAAGGTATGGTATGAATTATAGCCTGGTAGTGCTGGGGTGTCCTCTGGAGCCTTGAACCAGGTCTCGGTCACTGCACAGATGTCTATGTTCTCCGTTTTAAGGAGTGCTTCAAGTGAGTGCATTTTGAGATTTAGACTTCTAGCATTGAGTAGCATAACCCTCAGATTTCATTTGCTTGTAGCTGTTATGGTGGTAATTTTGTCTTCAAGACATTGACTAAAAAAGGCACTATAGAGGTGGCAAGAGCCTTGTCTAATATCCGGAATCCCTGGGGGTGACAGGTGCAGGCCATCTCTGGTGAAGCATCAAGGTCTGTCGATCATGTCATCCCAGGCAGACATATACTGGATCCCCTTAAAATGACACCAGAAACTTAGCCGATTGTTGAAGTCAATCATTTTCTGCTTGTACTGTGGCATCAGAGCTGGGGTCATACCTGTCTTGGCTACAAGATCCAACAGCTCCTCTATGCTTCTTTTCATGCAGTCTAGGGAGGTATGTCTCAGGTTATTCACATCAACATGGACAATGAAAGAGTCATATTTGTACCTGTTGTGGAGTGACCTAAGTGTGTACGTAATGTGGCACATCCTGGCACCCAACGGGCAGCTGCTCATAACTTTCTCCTTATTCAACCTAGTGTGTGGGACATCAGTGTGCCTTACTGTTGAGTCACCTATGACTAGTGTATTGGGTAAGTTGTTTTGCCTTATGGGCTTTGGTTGAGTGGCACACTGTTTATCTGAGCTATGTGTCTTATGATTTGTGCTGGGATGTGGTGTTTTTTTGCGTTTCACCGGTCTCTGTTGTTTGGGCAGATTTTTATTGAGAGCCTCCACAAAAGTAGGTGTGTGTTTTGTGTTACTATGTGAGGGTTGTGGTGGCGTATGTTCTCGAGGGCTATGTGTTGAATGTGGTGTGGTGCAGGTGTTAACCTTCTCCTCTTGACTGGCTAATCCAGTCTTGGCTGGAGAGTGCTTGGCTTCCAGTTTGGCTATATATGTGCATCTCTCACAAGTCATAGTGTTGGGAGGTAAGAGGAGAGGGTTGTCTGTGTACATGAGACAGTTGCTACATTGCCTCAGGATGCCCATGTTCACCAGGTTGACAGGAGAAAGCACAGGGAACTAACCTTTAGACATGCCTGGATATGAGCTCAATATATTAAGTACTGGGGCGTGGCCAAGATGCTGATCTGGTAACAGCACTTTCTCTCAGCTCTCTTACCTCATTACTATTCCTGACAGGAATTTTATGAAATAAGGAACAATTTGAGGAAATTTCTATTACTAATAACTTTCTATTACCTTAGAGCATCTACAGAATAAATTTAATTGACTGCTTTTGAATAAATCCTGTCAAATTAACTACTGGAAGGACAGCATTACAATCAGCTATACATCATGAGTCACCTTAAGAACTCAGCTCAGGACTTTACCATCAAAAAGGAACTGAACTCCCTTATTTCTAATATACAGGAACTCACAATCAAAATTGACAAGATGGACAACAAAATAGATACTTTTAAGGAAAAACGCTCACAACCTGAACAACTTCAGCAAATGTTTACTCAACAAAACGGCAAATTTCACTTATGGAACAGTCATTAAATGACATTGATTCAAGACTACTGACAGAGGAACATCAAACAGAATTTTTATTACAACAAAATACCTACTTAATAGACAAACTTGATGATATGGAAAATCAAACAAGAAGGAACAACATCCGGATATATGATTTACAGGAAAAAACAGAAGGACATAATATAATAAACTTTCTCATCACTTGGATAACAGATATAGTGAAATTGCCTGAAGCCCTTTCATATGGCATAGAACGTGCACACAGGTCATTAACTGCCTCTGGAAATACCTCTTCAAACAAAAATAAGCCAAGATTCATAATTGTGAGACTTTTTTCTACTCAAGACAAACATCTTATCCTAAAAAATGCCTGGGCAAACTCACCGTTAAAATATAAAGATGCTCAAATCAGATTTGACAATGACTATTCAGTAAAAGTAGTTTCTAACAGAAAAGCATTCCTACCAATAACAAAAATCCTAAAGAAGACGCAACTGAGAACCCACCTTTTGTTTCTAGCAAGATTGCGAATGTTTCTCCCAGAAGGAATAAAAATCTTTGAAACAGTTGATTCAGCAATAAAATATCTTTCCAATAACAATATACTAACACAAGAAGAATCTATGGACTGGACAAACAGTACACCAAAAAAAAAATGCACAAGTAAGCATTTGGAAGACTGTTGAACAAAAGAAAAAAAAATGAAAGACACATAAATATAAATGTTCTTACATGCTGTTAAAACATGCACAAGATTCTAGGAGTATCAAGAAAAGGCAACTTAAATCAGATACACCTTTACAATTACTTCTTAAATACTGTCAGAGTTATAAGGTACTGAACAAATTTAAACCTAAAATCTTTTATTAAGTTTTTCTACACTTTTTAGATAAAACATATATATATAACACATTTAGAGCATTAACAAATATGAATGTCCCCCTGTAGACTCCTATTGATTTGTTTTTGATTTAATAGATTAAGGGAACTGCAAAAATGTTTAAAGTTTTGTTACTAGATACAGTTTCAAAGTAAATGTTCAATTTCGGGAAATGGGTGCTCTTAATTAATTTGATTTTATAGCAACAACTAGCAAACATTTTTGTTTACTACCGTTCTAAAGATGCCATAAGAACAGTGTTCACAGATATATTAGTTTTTAAACATTTATTGATAAGATAGTTTAACAAAACTAAAATATTGTTAGAATCTACTATAATAAGCCCTTCTAAGTAAAGACAGTTAAAAATTTGTGAAGGGGAAAAAGAAAAGAAAATATTAATTGGAACATGTACTTAAATATACATGTTATTGTTATGCTTTACTTTCTTTTTTTCTCTCAAAATTGTCATAACAGCAACTACAAGTGTTATTTTTTAAATTACAAAAAGTTTATTAAACTCACGCGAATCTTACCTGGATTGAGGGGGAAAAAATCACTCTTTCTTTTCCGCTTTGTCCTCAAGCCATTCACATTAGTTATAATGCACTATTATCTCTACAGACAGTAAATCTAATATACGGCATCTCTTTGCTTATGTTTATCGTCCCTTCAATGAATGTAATCATTTCATCAGAGACGCAAAGTATGGAAATCAGCTAGCTTCTTAAAGCAACAGCTCTGTAAGCAGAAGCACTGAATAATAAAAAATCCTCATGATGCTTTCCCGTTGACCCCCTATAGTGTCACAATTGATGTTGCAAACAATGTTTATTTATTCCACTAAGATATATATATAGGTTTTCTCATAAGAAAATACACTGTGTGCTTGTTGGACATGCAGTTGTTGTTGTATGTTGGCGAGTTTATGCCTGTCCCCTTCTCTGGAGAAGCTGATGTGACGGTGCTCTACATGTCTAAATGTACCTGCTTTCTCATTGTCATTTTAACTGTAAGAGCTTTTTATTGACTGTCACCTCTACATGGTTTGCCACACCTGATTTTAAAGGTATATATGCTGAAGTCTCTATGTAAATTTTGCTTCTGGCTGTCTTAGCCTATATTTACTGTTTTCTCTTTGTTTAAATCACAACTCAGGATTATTCACTGTTTGTACTTGCAGTCTCTAATTCTGCATTGATTGAAGAGCTTTACAGCCACACAACTCTAACAGATAATAGTAGCTGTACTTACTGTATAATATTAATGGTCAGGGAATTAACAAAAGCGTGCGAGCAGTAACGTCTAGTGTCTGAATGTGTAAGTGGGCTGTTACACGTTACTGTTGCCTACTGACTGTGCTATGTTAAAAATACATCTTTTTAAACTATACTTTTCTCTAAGATTCCCATCAAAGACAGCATTATAATACTAATCATATAGTCCTTTTTTCTCCAGTTGTATTACAGCTCAAAATTATACCTCCCTAGTTAGCTACCTTCCAGTAAAAAAACTTCATTTTCATGTGATGCTACCGGAATGGATATTTTTAATACATGCTATTATTTCTCTATTATAACTATTATTTAAATCTTCCCTGATTAAGCAATTGTAACTCTGACTGCAAATTATGTTCTTTGTTAAGGGCCTATATTACATTGCTTCTTAAAGAAACAGCAAATGTGTTCATTTCTGTAATGTCTGTTAGCTGGGTAAGTGGGATGGAACTTGGACACATTTTAAAAGTGAGTTCATAATATCTATTTCCAACATGCAAGAAGGAAATCAGTACTTAGATGACAACCTCTTTAATGGGTGGCAATGGTTGGGAATGGTATCACCCTTATTTAAGGTATATGGGCAGTAACATTCTGAGGTCCAAGAGCATTGTTTCAGATGAAGGCTAAGTGGTAAATGTGACAATGTGGCATTTGCCCCTGCTGGTGCACACTGCTCTGATTTGCTGGAGTTTGGTCAGTTAAAATATACAGGATGGGATTAGGCTGTACTTCCTGTTTGTGACTACTTCTCCTGGACCCTGTTTATACAGGTGATTGGTGCCTGATGGGTGGCGACCCCTTTTGTGCTTCATTTGTAGTGACATTAGATGCTTGTCATTGTTGAGTAAAGATGAACTTCCTGTACTTACAGAGCTACATAAATGTGCTTCAGCCTGATCGGAAAGCAGCAAGCAGAACGGCAGGGGAATAAACATTTAAATATTACATGGTGATGTGAATTATTATATTGTTTCACTGGTATCACCACTTTATTGATATAGTTACCAACATTTTTTCATTTACAATTGTTTTGGTCAATAATTTAGGCTTATAAAACCTCTTTTGACTATTTGTAATGATCATTTCAGTAAGTGCTGAGTATAAGGAATTAGAGATTGTTTAAGTTACTGCCTTCAGATGTCATTTAACGGTCTTTTATTGCCTGCACTTACCATTAAGTAAATGAAACAGAAAGGCTTGTGGCTGCAGTAATGAAGCACATGTTATGTAAGTACAGTATCCTCAAACAGTGAAAGACTAAAACACAATTTAGTGATGTTATGTGATGTGGAAACATTAGTGGGGCTTTAATGGATAACTACATTTCTTACTATATCTAGAACCTACATAAAACCACATATGAAAGAACTACATTATTTTTGATGTAATTGCAATTTATTTATTTTTCATACTTCTAGGGCCCACAATTGTGGGTTTCACATTTGCAATAGGAAGTCATATAAACTTTCAGAAGTATTATAATACTGACACAAGGTCACACTTTTTGAGATAAATGCATGTGTAGCTGCCCCAACTTGGTTCTGAAATTCATTCTTCCTTGATTATGGTCAGACTTTTAATTCAGATATTTACTTTGTTAAAAGAAGTATAGTGGTTGGATCGAGGACTATCATTAGACCAGTTATAGTATTTATTTAAAAAACAAAAAACTCAAAGGCTTATATTACACTATCTAATTATTAATGATTCATATGATTGAGATGTATAATATGAATATATTACAGCTATGTCAAAGTACTTAGATTTTAGTAAAAATATATGAATTAGTAACTTTGTTATTATTTCTAGTTCTAAGGACCTAGCCCTTTCAGTGTTGCTGATAGTTATTGGTCATTTGGCTCATGCCATTGTAAAGATGAAATTCATACCTTTTGACTTACTAAATATATAACAACAAATTTCCTATTGAGATATCCATATATTAACTATAAGAGAAAACTATATAAAGATAATGCTTTGACGTAGTTTAATTGATTTAATGTTTAACTAGATCTGTGATATTGTTTTATTTATTGATATATAGACTTACACTGAAACTCACTAATATCTGAACAGAAAACTTAAGCTTTAATTGAATTCTAAATATAAGTTGCATCAGTAAACTGCAGAAATTTATTCAAGATTCGGGATTGATTATTTTCTTGTTTTGTGGATGGGGAAAAATGTGGAAAAAAAGTTAAAATTCAATTGCTGTTGGAATTACAATTGTTGTTTGAACATTATCATTACTAATATCATACTGTTTTGTGACAATTACAAAACAGAGATAATTAAATGTACCTAAATAATTGGGGGTATATTAATTGCCTTGAAACTGTATTGCATTGAATGTCATGTAAATTACAACATGGCATTGAAGTAATATTGAATGTTAAATTTGAAATTTTATTCTTTCACTCCAGAATGGAAACAAACTTAAATTTAAAACCTAAACCATATAAATATGCTACAAAGAATTAGATATGTACATAACAATGCTTTCATACATATCATTACATATTCATATGTTAGCTGATTATATTATTCTTTTAAATTATGTAAATATTTTTATATTAATCATGAGGTTAAAGAGAGATTAATCCAAACACTATTCACAAGGTTATAAGGTTTGATTGGATAGTATTACTAACCAGGCAAAGGGGTATATTACCTCATAGTGATAGAAAATATATTATATGAGTTGAAATAATAAGTTTGATAGTTATTTTGTTTTTTTATAATGGTTTGGTGTCTAAAGGTAAAATACTTAATACATATATGAAAAATATAAGATCAAAACAATTCTATAAAATAAAAACAAGAGTCAAAGTTATTTCCATAAACTGTTATACAAAAGAAACATAAAGTAAATATGAAATGCTTATCCATAAATATTAATGGTCTGAAAAATAGTAAAAAGAGGAGGAGGAGTTTATTTAAATATTTAAATTTACACAAACCACAAATAGTATTCTTACAAGATGCTCACTTGTTAGATATTGATATAAACGGTATAAATATTAATAACTACACTGTGATTACAAGCTCTCAATATAAAAAAGAGGGGTAGCCATATTCATTCATAATGAAATCATATCTCTCAAAATAATTAATACCTATCATGATACATCAGGCATGTTTTGTCTAGTGTCTATGGAATTGAATGGAAAAGTTTATACCTTAATTGGATACCAGGACTTGGGCTAGGAACAGTTAAACATCATCTTGAAGAAATAATTCATTTAGCTAAAGGCAGACTGATAATAGCAGGAGACATTAATTGTGCAACAAATCATAAAAACTCTGATTCAAAAACTACAAGAAGAAAATTATCTATATGAAAGGCACTATGTGCTTAAAATACATAAATGATTTTGCTGACCCAGACTCATTAATTTATTCCTTTTACTCCCATAGGCATAAAACTAACTCTAGAATAGACAGGAATTATTTAATAACAAAATAGATAACGTTAAAATAATAAATTGTCCACTATCTGATCATAATGCACTAGTTTTTGAGATAGAACTTAAGCATATGGATACAAATCCCACTACAAGAATACCCTCTTTCATAACAAAATTAACAGACTTTAAAGAATTCTATGAAAAAGAAATTATAGATTTTCTTGATCTGAACACAACAGAAGACATTTCAGAACTATATATTTGGGACTCATTAAAACTATTTATATATGGGAAAGTATTATCTTGGTACATCAATAAAAGGAAAATTTGGAATAAAGATGAATTAGAATTACAAGAAGATAAATTGAAGTTGGAAGTTCAAAAAGAAAACATAGATTCAGCTCAAAAACTATTACAAACTAACAAGAAATATGCAGAAATATCACATCATAAGATTATGATTAATTTGGAAAAGATAAAACTAAACTCTTATTCTACTAATCCAAAGCATCAAAAACAATTAGCAAACAGAACAAAAAAAAATGAAATCCAAATAAATTAAAGAAATATATATACCTAATACCAAGAAAAAAGTAACAGATTTAAATAGTATTCTGGAAGCATTTAAACAACAATATAACTCAGATAATTCTTTAAATTCTTGAGAAATATCCACCAAAGATATGAAAAATTACCTTGAAAATAAAATACTTACTAGGTTAACGAAAGTACAAATAGACACTATAAATAAATCAATTACAATGACGGAACTGAAATAATAAATTAAAAAAACTTAAAGTAAATAGAGCACCTAGCCCAGATAATATATTACCTGAAATGTATAAATTAATACCTAATCAGGCTATAGCCTTACTTTTAAAAGTATATAACATAATTAAACAAGACATAAATATCCCATCCTCTTGGAAATACTCATTGATATCTCCAATAATTAAAACAGGCAAAGATGAGAAGCAATGTTCATCATATAGACCAATATCATTATTAAATATAGATTACAAAAAGTTCATGGAAATATATGCAGACAGAATCAAGCACTTTCTTCCCGTGTTAATCCATACAGACCAGACAGGTTTTATTAAGGGAAGAAATACCTATGATAATCTTAAAAGAATTTTATCACTCATAGATTATACTAAACATATAAATTTTGATTTAAACTTAATATCCCTAGGTATTAATAAGGCTTTTGATTCGGTTGACTGGGATTTTCTAACATTAGTTTTAAACACATATAATTTCCCCATAACTTTCAATACCCTCATTCAATCATTATATAAAGAATCTATAGCATATGTTACATTAGGATCATATAGATCAGGACCTATACAAATCAAAAAGGGAACTAAACAAGGTTGTCCTTTATCACCACTACTATTTGCATTAATAATAGAACCCTTTGCAAATCATATTAGATCAAACAATAACATCAAAGGAATACACATCAACAAAACATTAAACCTTAAAATACAGCTCTTTGCTAATGACATACTTCTAACCTTTGCAGACACTAACAAATCTTTACAGGCATTATTCAAAGATATAAAAGAATTTCAAAACGTCTCAAACTTACACTTTAATAAAAACAAAACAAAAATCTTACCATGCAATGCCAAAAAGAAATATATAAGCAAAGAATATTCCAAATATATAGCAGTAGACAATAAAATACTGTATTTAGGTATAGAATTACTTGAAGATTTAACAGAGTCACTTATATTTAATTTAAAAAAAAATAGACAAAATAGAACAAACAATATCTAACTGGAACAAATATATGTTTATAATGGGAGACAGAGTATATCGCATTAAATCAATCATTTTCCCAAAGTACTATACATAATACAAAGTTTCTCACTGCCACCTCCTACATATGTGATTCAAAGATTTAACAAAATAATATTAAACTTCTTATGGTTTCCAAATAAACCCCAAATTGCTTTAAAAAACATTTACCAAATTGGGAAGAAGGAGGAATTAATTTACCAGACATTGAGACATACATTTTATCATCTGTTATCAAAAATATAACCTTATGGTTAAATGCTCACTACATCTCTATTTGGAAACAAATACATGAACAAATGTATATACAGAATTTAATCAAAGTTATATATAAGATAATTTAACTAAACAACTATCCCCCCAGTGAAGAAGAGAAAAAGATTATCTTAAGATCATCAAAACAAACAAAATTATCAATATATTGGCAATTATTTACTTAGAGATATTTAAACAGAAGTTTTTATGCACCACATAAATTAACCAAAATATTTGCTAGTGAGGATCAATGTTGGAGATGTCAAATAAAAATAAGGGCTGACTGACATCAGATTTTCTATGAATGTGAGTGTCTCACTTTGTATTGGGAAATTCAATTAACAAAATCAATGATTCTAGTCAATTCCAGATTGTGTGCCAAAAAAAGATTGCAAGATACTATGGTCATTGATGGTAGTAGCATGCAAAATTATCACCATCCATTGGAAAAGTACGACTTTTCCCAGATTTAAGGAATTTAGAAACTTGTCGTCAACAGTTGGAGATATGGAAATATCTACACTGAAGAACAGAACTACCAGACCTACATCACTTTATAACTCATGGATGAAAATCTTAGCAATATTTGAGAAAATGGACAAAGATTCATGAAATAATTTATTGTTCTTTATAATATATTTAAATGTATTCATAGCTTTGCCTGTATAGACACTAATGTATATAATTAATGTTAAGAGATCATACATTGTAAAATTGTATATATATATATATATATATATATATATATATATATATATATATATATATATATATATATATATATCTTTTATTTTGAATCTATGTAATGTTTGATGAATTATCAAAATAAAAAAAAAAAAACTATAGTAAAAAAAGGAAAAAAAATATATTAAGAACTGAAGCCTTTTGCAGGAAAAATGTGACTCAAAGTGTCTGAGTCTGTACACAGTACTGCCAAACACTTGAGGGGAAACTAATACATAGACCCTGAAAATTTAAGGATGAAGTATTTAGGCCGATATTCTGAAGTTAGGAAGAAATCAAGAAGTACTTACTGAAAATAAAGAATTAGCTTGTCAAGAATGATGAAAAGAGGGGAGACACATGAATGGCTACTACTAATGCTGGTCCCAGCACAGCTTCACTCTGTTGGGATGCAATACTCCTTTGCTTCTTTTCTCACTAGAAGCAAAATGTTAGTACCAATCCCATGAAGAGAAGCAGGCCATGGCCTGTTTGGTGATCATCAGTCTTGTCCCAGATGTTGCAAGGGTCTGCAGGCTTGTAGCCTTTTTCTGGTAGATGCCTCGAATGGCAACCAGACCAATCATGTACGTTAAGCACAGACATTATACATTTTTACACAACTTGGTGATTTGAACTATCAGACTAAGCCTAAAAAACACAGTAAGGGTCTCTTAGCTCTCTTTTGCCACAAAAACAGCATCACAGTAGGAATGAAAATTATTGTACATATAAGCAAGTCCCATTTCCAGCTCAGTATTATAAAGACATATAACACTTGTACATTCTCAGTTGTTTGTACATGTGTTGCTTACATATTTAATGTAATGAATGATCACACAACCATTTATGAGTATTGTCTATAGCACTGCAGCTCTGTCTTCTCTTTATATTGTGTTTTGTGCTGTACTCCCAAACATAAGGCATTTTGTATCATTGTCCTTAAAATGTATGACAGTATTACATGATGATAAATTACAGTTTCATTAAAGGAAGGAGAGTTTGGTTATTAGTACACATTAGTGCACAGAAACTGAAAACTATGTGCTGTTCACTTCCATTTCAAAATTTGCTACAATTACTCCTACACTTTGTAAGTGCATTCTGGCTGACACTGCAGGTAGAGAGTCCGAATTGTTGTTATGCATTCTTTCTCCCTCCCACTAATCATTCACAGCTGCATTCCATTAGCAGCACACACAGATGCAATGCGTACTCTGTTTACACCTGGGACACTAAATCAAACGTTTGGCATTCATGAATTCTAATCAGTTCACACATAATTTATATCTTCACCATGTTCACAGGCCTGAATCTACACTATAGAAAGGTAACCATATAGCTAAGGAACTTGAAAGTGAGCACAGTTGTGTATATAGAGAACACTGAAGAAGATTATTATTCATTTGGATTTATCCGCACAGAAGCTTTCTGATCTTGTTAAGCTATTATTGTATTTTTCAAATACATGCCAGATTTGTACACGTTACTAGAAAATATTTTATATATATATATATATATATATATATATATATATACACACATACGAAAATGGAACTTTTATCTGCATGCACTTCTTATAAGTTCACTGTTAGCATAGGCATTTTTTTCAGGCATTTTGCTTTCTCAGATAGACACCCTTATTAACTTTCATCACAAGTGTTATTGTTACATTGGGGTTATCTTACACTCTTCTATGTTATTTCAGTGAAATATAATGTTCTATATTGTCATTGACACAGGGGTATTACTTCTAAGATGGCCCACAGACACTTAGGGGAGTGCTCATCATGAAGAAATGTGATTGGTGCTCATATAAAATTGATTTTTCTGTTCTAAATGTGTACACATTTTGTGAGAAATTATATTGAAAGTGTTTATAACAGTTGACTAATGTGTTAATCTAGCTTGGTACAAACTGTCATTGGCCTGTTTTCTAGGGGGTGGAGGAGCCAAATATTATTTGTGTGTTGCCACAGCAAAAGTTGTGTTTCAAGAGCTTTGCTCTTGAAATTGTGTAGTCATCCATGTTTTACATTACTCTATTGTACTTACTTGTTTTAGATCAAACATTGGCTTGTGTGTGTGTGTGTGTGTGTGTGATTTGGCACAACCACATAACCTTAAATTCTAATACCTGAACTGTGTGTCTCCAGTGGTTAATAATGAAACTATATACAGGTATATAAGTAGGAATTTCAGTATATGGTATTTATGTGTTGCGTCCTTCTCTGTTTTATGTCACTTTGGAGTATGGCTCAAAAGTGTATCAATCCTAGTAAACCCCCTTTCAGTGACACAGAAAACAATGCAATTGTGGAAGCATTTAAACACCATGGTGCTTTTGTGCATGAGAGAGGATGTGAGGATATATATGACAGAATGCAGATTTAGACCCAGATAGTCAATTATGTAAATGCTGTAGGGGGGTGCAGCAGGACTTATGATCAGGTGCATCATAGGGCAACAGATATGATTTCATCACCCAGAGGAGATCAGCTGCAGCTGCCCATGAACAGCTGGCTATGGGAGGGGGTCTGCTACAGAGCCACCACTGACACCAAATGAAGAGTTCCTGTCCACTATCAGAGATCCAGAGAGCTCAGTGGAAACTGCACAACAACTTGTGATTGATGTTGGCGTTAATGTTTCTGGGAGGACAACTATGTGCCAGGAGGAGCTTTCAAATAAGTTTACATTTGGCAATGTATAGCATTATCTTGTTTAGTAAAATATTGAAAGCAATAGTTTGTGTTGTTTTAATTAAGTTTTTCTTTTTTTTGGTGAGCCTACTGCTAAACTGATGCAGTTAACAACACAGTTCTTGTTCATTACACATGGACTTTGGGTGGACATGTCAGCCAAATTTCAGTTAAAAGTATTGCTAATGAACATATAGGCAAATATTCTGTCCCCCTATGTTATTGGAATTGTGATAATTGTGTCCTTACCTTTTGCTTAACATCTTCCAGGACCATCCTCCCCAGTAAGTGTAGCATCATCTGCACATGCTAAGTCAAACATTTTTATTTCATTATTGATAAGCATTTGTCAGAAATATTTATGTATCTGTATGTGTGAGGTGGTTGTCATGAGTGTGTGTGTATTGCTATGCCATCTGTGATAATGGCACTAGTGTTAGTTCATTATCATATATTAAATTGTAGTGTGGGTGTTAATTTCTTTCCTGTGTTTGTTGCTTATTATCATGAGTAATCCTAACAGTGGACATATAGGACCCTTACCAACTGATGTCAGAGTATTGGCAGGCTCTGATGATGATGGTGGCCAAACAGAGGCACAGTCAGGGGGTGCAGAGGTTGAATTTGACACTGAGGATGACATTCAGAGATTCCAGGTATTTCCATTAGACATAGCCAGTAGGCCTATGCATACCAATGCCAGTGAGCCATCAGATGTTGGACAGGTGGAGGGTGGCACACTTGATCAGGGTAGCATGATTACTGAGGCTTCAGTGCTGGCTGGCTCTCACCATAGCCCAAGTGTGGATGAGGAGCCACACATGACAGTTGTTATGGGCACTTGGAGGAGGCCTGCTGTTCATGATCCACCTGGTCCTAGTATCTTTACATGCCACTCAACATATATTTTGGACCATCATGGAGATGCAGGCACATTCCAATAGAGCCTCAGAGAACACAGGCTGACATGACTGACTGCTTCCAGTGTATTGTCAATTCAATGGTTTGATGAATGACATGATGAAATGGGCAGTGTCTGTGATAGAACACCTACTGGGAAGGGGATGGCATCCACATGGTCATAGGTCATTTTTATTATTTGATGTTAGCCAATGTGGCCATGCCTGATAATGGTCCTGTAATGGCAATATTTCCACTGCTCCATGAGTGATTGAGGTGTCTACACCAAGATGTGATAGGCAATGGCATCATGTTCCTGAGTATACTTGTATGAAGAGCTCATTCAGCAGACATCAGTCGCATTCAAGTAGCAGCAGCACATCTGACCATGAGCATGAATGTGCCAGTGCAACTACTAATAGAGCCAATTCTCACAGCTGAGGAAGACAACAATATACTGTTACCTAAACCATACACTGCTTATACATGTCTAATAGACCAGGACACTGAGCTAGCAAAGAGCTTGGCTGTGCTTTTGCAGACACTCACACACATGCTTCACTCTAAGTGTCCATACAGATGCACACACATAACAGTTACATGTGTCACTCTTGAGGCTTATAGCTTATTCAGTCTCAGAGGCTATTTGATACATTATCAAAATTTCTGTCTGTCTATTTTACTCACACACACGCACTACTTTTTGTGTCAGCCTTGTCCTCCTGACCCCCCCCCACCCAACACTCAACACCATGATTTTCTATCCTTTGGATTCAGGGATATATCAGTCTTTAATATGATGCCCAGGGTGAATAACTGACTGAGTGCTCAGTATATATGTGTTTGTGACACCCTTTTGAAAATTGTACTGCTTTCTTACAGGTTTTTGTAATATTTGCATCTTTGATGCATGATGCCTATTACTTGATAGAAAACACATCTATTGACATGTCAGTGCTGTCACATATTGATGTCATTGCTGTAAAACTCACCCACCTTTTACTTAGTTACATTAACAAGCAACAGTAGGCAAGAATATAATCTTCATTTCTATATTCTTAGCTATTTATT
This sequence comes from Protopterus annectens, assembly GCF_019279795.1. Taxonomy (NCBI): domain Eukaryota; kingdom Metazoa; phylum Chordata; order Ceratodontiformes; family Protopteridae; genus Protopterus; species Protopterus annectens. The sequence goes on from NC_056725.1 coordinate 664,432,021, forward strand.
TTCCTATTTGATGTTCAACACTTGCCTTGGAAGTCCAGCAGATACAAGAGTTTTAATTTGGGACTGACTCTGTATGATGCTAGCAGTACACAGCCATTATATTGGTAATTAAAAATTGCAAGCATTGCCTGGCATCAATGTTATTGTATGTATGTGGATAGGATGAAGGCTTTACCCCCTCAGGTGCTGAGTGTGTGTGTGTGTGTGTGCTATCCGTTGCCTCTTGACCAGGGCGAGGGCATATTGTGCATGCCCATATCAGCCTACACCCATAACTGCTGGTGGTTCCCCTTTTGAATTCTCACCTGTGTGTGGCTGTCGTGATCTTGCCAGTGGTGGTGGGATGTGTGCCTCTTCCCCTTGGTGCTCTTGCTGAAGCTGTTTTCTCAGAATAAAATTGTGAAGGATGGCATAGAGAGTGAAAATTTCAATAGAAGTATGGGGATTGTACTTCAGGGCTCCCCTGGATGTATCTAAGCAACTGAACCATGACCTCAGCGGTGCAAACACATGCTCTGTGATGTTCCTTGCTTGAGTGTGTGCTTTATTATAGCATTCTTCCGTTGGTGTGTGTACATTTCTGATGGGCATCATCAACCACAGTTCAAGTGCATAACCTACATCCCCCAGTAAATGACCCCTTGGGATAGCCCCCCAGAAATCATCTGATAGTTGTGTCAGATATGTGAATCGTAGTAACTGTCTGAGTTGAGAGCACACACATTCAGGATGATTCCCTTAGCGTTACACAAGACCTGGCAGTTAACTGAGTAGAAGCCATTTCTGTTTATGTACACCTTTTCCTGTTCCCCGGTTGATGCTTTGATCTCAATGTGCATGCAGTATATGGCACCCAACACTTAAAAATAGTGTGCTATGTGTTAGAACTTCTGCACAGTTGTGGCTCTGTCCTCAGATGTACAGGGAAAATGTATATAGTCACTGGTATATTGTAGCATAGCATTCAGGAATTGATGCACTGTCTTGGATGCTGATGCTTGTGACACCCCCAGCATGTCCCCTGTTGGTCTCTGGAAGGTTCATGTAGCTAATATCTAAGTACTACACATACCTTAGTCTCCAGAGGTATTGACTCCTCTCAGTTTGCCTTTACTCTCATTTGAGGACGAAAGAGGTTGCAAAGTTCCTATAGTGTGGCTCTATCAACCCTGTAGCACTCTACAATTTCCACTTCATTCAGACCATGAAAAGGTAAATGAGGTCCAAACACCTTTCTCCTTCTTAGCTGAGGTCTATTAGCAGCAGCAGCAGCATAGACATGGGCCTGCTGCACATACACATGAATAAGAGCAACAGCAGCCCCTAACATTCTTTCTGTGTACAGTAGTTTCCGTGGCTGTATTCCAATAGGTTTTGGAATTTGCAGGTAAAACCTGAGCTAAGTCTACATGATTGCCTTATAGCTTGTTGAATAATTCTTCCATCTCGGATTGGTTGAATAACAAACAGTTCAGCTGCTTATGCTGTAATTAGCATGCCACAGTGTTTTCCATGTTTGCACGGCTTTACATGGTGTGTAGAGGCGCTTACTGAATAAAAAACAGTGCACTATCATGTGCATGTCATGCCAAGATGACCAAACGGTCTTTTTAGACCACGTAGGCTTTATTGAATCTGTGCCTTAGTGTCGTTTTACTGATGACATTTTATCACATGGGGAGCCAGTATGAACACTGTAATTAATGTTAGTATCAAGAGTATAACATTCTTAGAATGTTAGTATTTTAACATATAATAGTAGACAAGAATTTAGAGGCTGTCTGTTTGAATACAGTCATGCTTTATACAAATACAGCTACAAATGCAAGTATGCATCAGAGTTGCCTCAAAATCAACCAAGTCAAAAGTCAATGTTTTAAATTAAAAATTCTGACAACTCAGAATAAAAAAATAGATTATATGGTTAAAGGGCTATCTATGTATGAGTTTAAACCACATTTTTATTAATTTAACATATTTACAATATATACACAGAAAGGAAGAAATATGTCACATACTGTTATACATGTTAGGAATACATTGAATCATCAAGGTAATCTTATACAATTGACACATTAAGAGTCTTGGTATTTGAATAGCCACATTTCAAGACTATCCCAACCACTAAAAGTCTTTGTATGACTTATAAATCTTGTTCTGATCACTTCTTTTTCAGTTTTACATAGTATTGCTGTTAACTTTAAAAATCCTTTGAATGTAGGAACTGAATTAAATTTCCAATATTTTGTAATAACTTTTAATTACCTCCAGGAGACTCCAGAAAGTACAGCTGTGTTAAATCTTACCATAATAGTAGATGTCCTTGCCTTCACTGCTGCAATATTTTTAACATATGGGATTCCCTGCCATGGAAGCCTGACGTCCAGCCAGTCTACCAAAGACAGCTGTTGCTTTAAAGGTACGCCAAACGTCACCCAAATGTTCCTTGCATAGAATAGGGCATAAAGGTGACATTCAGGCCTACCATAGTCAGAACAGATTGACCCAGTAGGGCTACCAGTTCAAGGAACCTAAGAGGCAATCTATACATCCAGGAAGGCAAATAATTAGGGGGAAGGAGAGAGGGAGTGAATACTGCAGCAGTTATGGCAAGGACACCTACAGTAATGGTAAGATTTTACACAACTGTACTATGTCCCTACATTCACTGCTGCATTATTCTTAACATGTGGGAGAGTGCCAATGGTCAAGAGGAAACTAGGGAGGGGGAAGGATCAAAAGGGTCCCCCTAAAAGGCCATGAAGAAAGGCACTAACAAAACCAGCCCTAGCTCTGGAGATACCATCCAACCTGTAGTGCTTGGTAAAGGTATGCACAGAAGTCCAGGTAGCTGCTTCAAGAATAGAATTAGAATTAGTATCGAAGCCCTTGAATAAAGCAGCAGAAGATACAGTAAGTTCCACAGATCTAGGATGAAAAGAAACAAATAACTGATCAGATTTTCTAATAACCTTAGTCTTATCTAAATAAACCCGGAGTTGCCTATGCATGTCCAAAGTAGGAGGCACTTTCTCACTGTCAGTTTGACAAGAGGGTAAAATAGCAGGCAGATTAATTTAGGCATAAAAGAAGGGTTAGTGCACAAGGACACTCTGTCCTCATGAAAGATCAAAAAAGGAGGCCATAAGGTCTGTAACTCAGACAACCATCTGTCAGAAGTAAGAGCTAACCAAAGAATAGTCTACCAGGAATGATGTTGCAAGGAAGCTGAAGCAGCAGGCTCAAAAGGAGCCTGAATCAACTTCTCCAAAACAAAATTAAGATCCCAGGGAGGAAGGACAGGCTTCCTGTGAGGTCTAATGTTAAAGACACCTTTATGAAATTGTTTCACCTCAAATCTAGAAGTTACAGGAGAAGAAAAACGCAGACAAGCAGAGATAGCTGTTAAGTGGGCCTTAATAAAAGAATAGGACAAGCCAGCATTGAGCAACTCACACAAATAAGGGATAACCAAAGGAACATCCACAGTAAGTGGGTCCAGATTATGATAAGTAGGATTTCCTAGGAGAAGGCTTCCTGGCTTCCCAAAGGACTTGCAGCACATCCTCAGAAAAAAAGATGTCTATGAGGAATCAAAATCCTATCACCCACAGTGTCAGTTAAAGCATGGACAAGTGGGGATGGATGAGAGATCTTGTCTTGTAAGAGTAGAGCCACCCTATGAGGTAACTTGTTAAGTTTGCCCCTGGCTAAATGCAGAAGAAGAGGGAATTAGTACTGTCACAGCCAAAAGGGAGTCACCAACAAGATTTTGGGAATATCCAGTTAAATTCTGAACAGGACTTTTGGAATGAGAGGAAGGGGAGGGAATGCATAAAGAAACATCCCCTTGCAAGAAAATGAGAGGGTGTCCACCTTCCACACCAGAGGACCTGGGACTCAGGCATAAAACAAAGGAAGTTGTCTATTCAGAGGGGAGGCAAAAATATCCACTTGAGGAGTACCCCACTGGTGGATAATGTCCAGAAACACATTCTTTGTGAAGCATCCACTTGTAGGACTTAGTTAAGGACCTACTTAGAGTGTCTGCCACAATGTTCTGACCAGAAGAGATATAAACTGCCTGAAGAGTCACTGTATACTTGACAGCAAGATCCCATACCAGAAGTGTCAAAGAAAGAAGAATATGAAAAAAAGAAATGAGAGTTAAGGCATTTGGAGGAGCCAGGGAAGCCAGCACTGGCTGAATCCTGCAACCCAGAAAAACATGATCCTGAGAAGGAGTCAGAGAAGACTTTTTGAAATTTATAGTGAACCTCAGACTCTGAAGAAGGGAATTTGCAAAATGAAGATTTTGCAAAAGGTTTTCTGGACAGGATGCCTGAATCAACAGGTCATCCAAGTAAGGAAATATTTGAATGCCTTGAAGCCTGCAAAACGTAATCACTGGAGCAAGGCATTTGGTGGACTCCCTTGGTGAAGCAGAAAAGTCAAATGCCAAAGCAGAGAACTGAAAATGCCAGGAAGTAACAGAGAAATGCAAAAACTTCCTGAAAACAGGATAGCCAGGAATATAAATATAAGTATCCTTGAGAACCAGAGACATCATATAGGCCCGAGGAAGCAAGACACAAAAACAGAATCTGGAGAACCAGAGACAGCATATAGAGACAAAACAGAATCTGAAGGGACAACATCCAAAAAGAAGGCACTTTTAAAAACTGTTTAGATGAGAGAGGTCTAGAATAGGTCTCCAAGAGCCCTCTTCCCTGGCCAATAAAAACAGTCTGGAATAGAACCCTTTCACCCTGTGGGACACAGGCATCTCTTGAATAATACCCTGAGTCAAGAGATTTTGAAGAACTTCTGGGAAAAAGAGAAGTTGTTTCCGAGGAGGCTGAGGAATACTCATAAAAGGAGGATGGGATTTCCACACCATGAAGTACCCTTGATGAATGACTAACAGAAACCAAGAATCCTAAATAATCTGAAGCCTAACAGGGAGAATGAGAAAGGTGAAGAGAAAGAGGAGTGTGGCTGGGAAGGGATGAATAGTCATACAATACCTGGTTTGTCTGGAAAGGAAGGCTTCAGAATCCCTAGAAATTGAGGAGCTTTAGCAGGAGGAGCCCATATGCTACTCTTCTTAACTTTAGTAGGAAGGGTGGGATTGCCTACAAACAAAAGCAGGCTTAGTGGGGTAGTTTCTCTGAAATTTAGGCACAGGAGAAACAAACACATGTTTAAGTTCCTGTAAGGCCTTACCCTTATCCTGAAGGGACTTAAGCAAATCAGCAACTTCTCCAAACAAAAGCTTAGAATCCAGAGAACCATCCATCTACTTAGCCTTAATATCATCAGGTAGAGGTTGAAGCCTAAGCCAAGAATACCTCATCAGAACTGAACCAAAAACAGCAGCCCTAGAAGAGGCATCAGCTGCATCATAACTACATTTGACAGAATGATGAACTACTTGAGAGGAAGTCCCTCCCAAGGAAAGAACAGAAGTTTTACCCTCAGAGTCTGGAAAATCAGAAATAAGTTGACCAGCCTGAGAAAGAAGAGACAGCACATACCTAGACATATGGGTCTGATAATTAATAGCCCTAAAAACTAGGGAGGCAGAAGTGTAAACCTTCTACCCAGCCTTTCAATAGCTCTGCTCTCCTTGTCATAAGGCAATAACTTGGGCGAAGGAAACAAATGAGATGGGTTATCAGAGGCAACAGACATTACAGAAGGTGAGCAGCAGAACATTTATATAACAAATAACAATCCTCAGGCACCCTATAAAACCTGTCAAGTTATTGGGAGTGGGGGGGGGCAGAGAATCAGGTGCAAGAGAGCCAGTGGAAAAAGCATCCAGCAAAGCAGCCAAAGCAAGAGGAATAGCCAAAGGCTTAGGAGATTTTAGCTGCAGCAATTTATAGTACCTCTTTTGGATGTCAGAGACCTGAGCACAATCCCACTTAAAAAAAAAACATCATCCTAAAGAGTGTGTCCCCAAAGGAAATTTCTTCAGAAGGACATCAGGACTAATAGAGTCCTCCTCCTCTGACCCATAGTGCAAAAGAGAAAGAATCTGAGTGGAATAAGCCAGGCATTTGTCATCAGAATCTGACTTATTCTCAGAAGAATCTTGGGCCTTTTAAGGGGAGTAGATGACCAAGGAGGAGCAGGAATTGAAACCCCTTGAGGGGTCTTTAAGGACATTAAAGTAGTAAATAGCACCTGAGTAAAGGCCTGCCAGTCACTTTGTGGATCCCTATGAGCAGATAAAACATGTGGAAGATTTTGTTTCTTTTTTTTAAGGGAACATCCCTGCCAAAACACTGAAAAGGCTCAGACCTAGGACAACAGTCAAGAACCATAGTAGGAACTTCTTCCTCAACTAAAACCAGAGGAACTTCCCTAAGCCCCTTGGCAAAAAGTCAACCATGGTTCCCCTGAATGTCCAAGACAGATGCCTGCAAAGCCTTCTTGGACATGTTGCTAGATGGAGCCTCACCAGCCTCCAACACGGTCACAGCAGATAAATAAGACAACACAGCTGGGTGAGCCTCCTGGTTTGTAATGACCTCAAGAGAAACACCTGGCAGAGGCTAGACACCATAAGATTCCGGTCATATCATTTTTGCCTTCATCTTCCCTAACAGCTGACCCTCAGCGTGCAAGATTCCTTCCATTGTATCTTTAGTGAGAAGCTTAAGACACTGGTTCATCAGATGCAAGGAAAGGGAAGAAAGTCTACCGTGAAGGGTTTTTGGGACAAATGTCTGACAAACTGAACAAACTGTATGGTCATGAGAAGCTCCTAGACAAAAAAAGACACTTATTGTGATGGTCTTTATAGGAAAGCTGTCTCCCACACTGGCACATACCCTTCCTTGATGACATTAATCCCAAGGAGCACAAGACAAGAAAAAAGAAAAACCCCAATGAGGCCCTTATCTGCAACTGCAAAGAAGTCCACAAACAAGTGTATGTAGTCACTGGAGAATGAAAATGCATTCAACTGGCAGAAAACGGATGCAGGTAAGCAGACCGACAGTGAAAATATATGTTCGGACTGGCGGCAAAGAAGTTCTGATTATAGTAGGCCTGAACATCACCTTTATGACCTACACTCCCATACATTCACCATACCTTTACTTCAGGAGTCTTTGGTAGACTGGCTGGACATTGGGCTTCCACAGCAGGGAATTCCATATGCTAAGAATACTGCAGCAGTGGATATAAGGACTTCAAGTTTTGTTGTTTGGCTTTTACAGATAAAGTGGAGCATTCATTACTACTATTGATCTAGTTAAAGAACAAATATCAGACCATGACCCCTTAAAAAACATATGTATCTCTTCCCCATATATATTTTATTTTTCACAGTCCATAAACGTGTGTGACCAATCAGCTTTTACATCTTTACTACATCTGCACAGACTGAAGAAGTCATTTTATCAAACTGAGAGATTTTATATGGAGTAAAAAACAAAATAAAGCCTACATGATGCACCAAAACTGTGTGCCTGTTGTGGTGTGGTGCACACATGATAGCATACATTTTGTATTCAGTAAGCGGTTCTGCATGAAGTGTAAAGCCACGCGCAGTAAACATTGTGGTATGCTAATAATAGCATAAGCAACTGAACTGTAGGCTAATCAACCAATCCAAGATGGAGAAGTTATTCAACAAGTTATAAAGCAATTGTGCAGTCTTAGTGCAGGTTTTGCCTGTGAACTGCAAAACCTACTGGAATACAGCCATAGAAACTACTCTACATAGAAAGAATGTTAGGGGCTGCTGTTGCTCTTATTCATTTGGGTGTGCAAAAGGACCAAGTTTATGCTGCTGCTGTTACTGGTAATTGGCCTCAACAAAGAAGGAGAATGGTTTTTAGACCCCATTTATCTTTTCATGGTCTGCATGAAGTGGAAATTCTAGAGCCCTACAGGGTGGATAGAGATACACTACAGGAACTCTGCAGCCTCTGTCATCCTCAGCTGAGAGCAAGAGCAAACCAATGGGAACCAATAACTGTGGAGACTAAGTTATGTGTATCACTTACAATATTAGTTACCTTCCAGATACCAACAGAGAATATGCTGGGGGTGTCACAGGCATCAGCATCCAAGATCCTACATCAATTCCTGAATGCTATGCTATGCAACAACATTTATTTTTTATTTATTTATTTTACATTTGTTTACCGGGATAGTCCTACTGGATACATGTCCATTTTCAGCGGAGGCCCAGGGAGAAAAACTCCATATAGACAAACCTACATAGATTACACAGAAGTTAACAAACAATTATAAAAACAAAGTGATTATATACAATGGCTTATTTGTGTTCCCTAGCAGGGACTCACAATTCTCATGGATAGACATAATTAAAAGTAAGAGACATCAGATTGGAAGCAGAGCTTGGTGATGTAGTTACAAGTTATGATAATTACAGAATATGCTTTCATAGGTTCATAGGTTCATAGGTTGGTACTAGGCTATCAGCCCTAGGGCCTATACAAGCCTAGCCATAATTCCCTGGCTATTTCTTCCCACATTATTTACGTTCCTGGACCCGTCTAGCAGGGCGACTGACGTGATGCTTGGGGTGAATTTCCTTTCTCCCATCCAATTGTCAAGGTTCCTCTTGAAGAGGTCCAAAGAGGCACTCTGCTTGACATGTATGGGCAATCTATTCCAGAGTCTGGGGAGTCTCTGGGTCAGGAACCTATCCCTCCAGCATGTTTTGTTTATTGTGATGACAAGGTTTAGATCCCTGGAGCGTGTAGCTCTAAGGGATTGGGATTTCTTTCAGTTTATAACTTAATCAGAGATGGTACATGGGTATAGCCAATTCACTTTGAAATACTGTTTGAGGTCATTTTGAAGAGACTTTTGGAGGATTGTAGGGTTTTATAGTTTGGCAACGAATTCCAGGTTTTGCCAACGAAGTTGGCAAACAGGGATTTACCAGCAGCGTTATTAGCTTTGTGGGTTTGGACCAGTAGTTTATCAGCTGACCGTATGGATCTCAGGTTGCTATATGGCTTAATAATATTTTTAAGTGAGGGGGTATCCTCAGGGTGGTACAAAATTTTGTGTGCTATTAAGAGTTGACTGAATTGAGTTAAACTGGGCAGTTCTAGCCACTCTAGTTGTTTAAGGTTCTGGCAGTAGTGGGTTCTATAGGTGGAGCCAGTGGCAAATCTGGCAATATGATTGTAGCTATGGGATAGCTTACCTAGTTTGGATTTGTTGGGGTTTGAGAGTACAGGAGAGGTATATAAAAGAGTAGAGAGTAGGTGTAATCGGGCAATTGCATTCCTAGCCAGTGGGTTTAAAAATGTCTTGTTTCTATACAGTGATCCAAGCTTGTTAATGATGGTCTGTATGGTTTTGTTGACCTATAGGTCAAATTTGAGATTATTGTCTATGATAACCCCTAGCAGTTTGGTGTGATGATCTGGGGAAATAGTGGTATCATTGTTAGATGTGACAGAGAATGAAAGTGTGGTAGATCTACTAGTGGGGGAGAAGAGTAGAAGTTTAGTTTTTATTAGGGTTCAGAAGTAGGTGTTAGTTGGTGAGCCAGTTCTCGATAGTGTTAAATGCATTTTGGGTTAAGGTTTGCAGTTCAGATGGGGAGGTGGCTGAGCAGATCAGAATGGAATCATCTGCATACTGAATGCAGGTAGCTTTAAGGATAGCAGTGTGAAGGTTGTTGATAAAAATAGAGAAGAGTAGTGGACCTAGTATGGACCCTTGAGGGACACCAAGTATGAGGGGTAGCTGGCTGGAGAGTTTGCCCTGACCTAGTACTGCCTGTTGTCTACCAGTCAGGTAAGACTGGAACCACTGGATAGCAGGCTTGTTGACGGAAATAGATTTTAGTGAAAGAATGAGAAGTTCATGGTTGACCATGTCAAAGGCTTTTGGTAGGTCAAGAAAGAGGGCAGAGGTTAGTCTATTTTCATTCCTGTTTTGCTTTATGGCAGTAGTAAAGGAAAGGAGGGCTGAGGTGGTGCTGTGGTATGGCCTGAAACCATGCTGGGAGTTAGTAAGTTATTCTGTGTAAGGTATTGCATTAGTTGTTTGTGTACACATTTCTCCATTATTTGGCTAGTAGGGAAAGAATAGCAATGGGTCTATAGTTGGATATGTCTGAGGAGTTACCACCTTTATGGAGTGGGATGACGTGAGATATTTTCCAGAGGGAGGGGATAGCATTTTCGGATAAGGTTCTGTTGATGAGGATAGATATGGAATATGCAATGGCAGCTATTTGTAGGTATTCTGCAGGGAGGAGGTCAGCAGTGAGGGTGGTGGGTTTTAGTTTTTTAGAAGTATTTTGATAAAACTCGTGGATATTGGTTGGAAGCTAAATTTGGAGTGATTATTGGGTAGATTAGCCATGTGGTTTAAGTTAGAGGGGGTTAGTTGATTTGCTAGGGATTGGATTGTTTCAGTGAAAAAATTATTAAAGGTGCTAGCTATGGTCTCTGGGGAGCTATGGGTGTAGTTACCTGGGGTTGGCATGGTGGAATGACCTGGACGAAGTAGTTGATTTAAGCCTGCCCAGAACTTTTTGATGGTTGTTATGGTGTTTTGTAGGAGATTTTGGTAGAAGCTTTTTTTATCCAGTAAAATAGATTTTTTGTATCATTCCTGAGTTGATGATATTTTAGATGGTCAAGTGGGGCTTTAGTTGTTCTCCAGCTGGCCCAGGCTCTGTTTCTAGTTTTGATTTTAGCTTTGGTATCTTTTGTGAGCCATGGTGCTGTATTTGATCTAGTTTTTATTGTACGTGCTGGAGCATGGGAATCAAGGATACTTAGGAATTTAGTGTTAAAGTGATCTATGACCTCCTCTAATGTTAGATTTTTTAGTTTTGACCAGTCAACTGCTTTTAATTCATTTTGGAATATAGCAGCATCAACGTTTTTCCTGTTTCTAACTGTTTTATAATTGGGCTGATGAAGTTTTCCTGCCTTGTGTTTTATGATATAGGTTAGACGATGGTCGCTGAGGTCATCAGGGAGAGTACCAGCTGTGTACAGTTGGGGATGGTTATTAACTAGGATCCAGTCTAGGATACTTTCCCTGTTGGTTGATTTGTTTATCCTAGTGGGAGAGGTTATGGTATGTTTAAACCCATATAAGTTTATATGGGTGAGAGGGGGTCGGAGAAGCAGGGGTGCCAGTCGGTGTTAAAGTCACCAAGAACTATGGTTTCTTGGGGATAGGTAGTGGATAACCAGTAAAGGATATCTTCTAGGGTATTTATGTTGTTGCCTGGCAAAATGTATGCACAGACGATGTTCAAGTGGTTGTTTTGGTTAATCTGCAGCTTGGTTATGAGAAGTTCCGCTTTATTGAATTGAGAAGGTTGAATGGTGTCTCTTTTAATGGTTAGAGTATTTTTGTAAAGGACTGCTTTCCCACCTCCTTTCCTTGTAGCATGGTGTAACCAGTGAATATTGTATCCTGGAGGTAGTATCTAATTGTCAGTAGTACTGGGTTTTAGCCAGGTTTCCATAAGACACATAATGTCTGGGGTGTGGGTTGCTAGGAGGGCATGTAGGTTGGGAATTTTATTGTTAATACTTCTAATATTTAGGTGAAATGCTAGGAGGGTACTAGTGGGAGTATACATGGGTAGCTTGACTGTGGGGGGTTGTGGTAGGGGAGTGGAGGTTATTGGATGTGGGTGGGTCAGGGTTGGGATGAATGTCTCCATGTGTTATAAGGTTATAGTGACAGGATATTCTGAGCTTTAGGAGTTTGTTTATAAATTTTATATAGTTTTTGTCTTTAGGATTATGTTTTGTGGCTGTACAGGGGTGGTATTTTATAGAGAGCGGTATATTC